>NW_028186401.1:5105809-5194825 GCF_003343005.1 Rhea americana
TTACTTTTTTTCTACCAGATTAGCCCAGGTTCCCTTATCCACTGCCCTTTTCTTTCTCAGATCTGTCCCTGCAGATTCATTTCCTATAGGATGGCTTCAAGTCAGGAGCCAAACCAAACAAGATGATACTGATAATAAAATCAGCTTCTGCAATGGTTTTTCTTTCCCTTGCCTCTCAAGTGCATCCCAAGCAGGTGGTAGCCTTCTTGGGTTATTTATTCCAAAAAGGAACTCGAAACAGAATCCAGCCCACGCCTTCCGCTTAAGTTATGCTGATCCCAGGTCTCCTCCTCAAGGACTGCTGAACCCAGACTCTAGATCTGCTCCTTATATCCAGATGAGACAACAAGAATCCTGCAAGACTGAGCCAGCAAGCCACACATTGTGGTTTTTTTAGCAAGACCATCATTTGCTAACAGGCTGAGATTTTCAGGATAACATTACATTGCTACTTAATATATTATGATACTGGTTTTTTTTGTATTTTAGGCTACTCTCATGCAAACTTCCTGGGCACTAGGAATGCTCTCACTTTGCATCATGTTAATGCAAAACACGTTCATTRTCATTGCAGATAAAAACAAACAAATACTGTAATCAAAACAACATAACTTTTCTGTTTTCTTTTGTGTGCTCTAGACCTTCCCTAGTTCAACATCATATATCCTGATTTCAGGAGACAGCCTTTTCAGACAGCCCTGATGCTGTATTGTCACAGGTTCTGAACTTTGCAGGATTATGTGAGTTTCGCAGTTCAGGCTGATCTCTTTCTTCATGGACCATTTTAATACCCTTCACCTATCTCAGTTTAAATATCTCATTGGGATGTCCCTTAGCAGCAGCATGATGCTTTGCAAAATGTAGCCCTTTGCATATAATTTGTTACATAACATCAGASAACTAAAGTTTAGGTATTCAGCCGAAGCTGGTCACGTAGCTTCTCTTCAGTGGATGATGTGACACTGGCGTGTCTAAAAGATGATTAATCTATTAACTTCTGTCACCTGTGCTAAGATGTATCTCTCATCTCCTTCCCTTGATTTGAGGGGTCACCACAAACATTATTGTAGACTAGATGGCTAACTTTCAATGGCTAATCTAGCTGAAGCTAATTCCCCTCTTTCTTACAATGGTTCAGTTCTTCATTTTATATAACACGTATTCTGGATGGCAAGCCACAGTACTTGGCAGGTTGAAAGCTAAAAATTGGAGACAGCAATAGAYAAAAAAAGAGAGCTGAGCTAAATTTTTCATAACCTACATTCCTCTTGGAAGAACTCATTTTGATTGAAATCTGGAGCCTTGGGAGGGAGCAGGTGTTTGTTGCCCCTTCCCTCCCACCCCCAAATGATTTTGCCCRTCCTTAGAAATCTCGTGTAAAATAGAAAAATGGTAAGCTTTCTGCTGTGGCTGCTTCCTTGGCTAGATATGACTGAAGTAGCAAGCAGCATAACAAGTACATGATGATACAYGGAAACAGCAGTACACAAATATACTCCACGCAAGAGAATCCAAATCACAATCTTGGGCACTCATTGACTCAGAGAGGTTTGGCAAGCAGAATAGGGATTTATGAAAATAAGGTTGTGCCTTTCAATGCTTTTCAGCTGATTTTATGCTAAAAGAAACTGAATATCAGAGCAGTGAGACACACAAGGCTAAAGTCTCTGAAATCCCTGCAGGCCTTATTATATGTATGAGGAGACAGACAGCACGTACTTCAGGGCTGGGGAAGCTATTGCACTTGATTTAAGGGTAATTAAAGTGTGTGAGTGACAGCAGAGATGACATGTGATGCATCAGATACCTTTTCTCTAYATCACTTCCAGCTTGGCAAACTCATCTGCATTCTGAATGAAGGATAATGTCTCACAGCCTTCTGCCTCTGCCCTCACAGGCTTTGTATTCTGCTCTCCCCATTCTTCCTTACAGCTTTTGTCTGCTTTGGGATTCTGTAGAAAATACCTGGGACTGTAGTAACTAGGTCCTTGTTCCACCCATGGCTAAGTCAATGACAAAACACTTAGTGCTATCAGTAGTTCATAGTAGTGCTCTAAGAGTATAAAATTGCCAGTCTGGTGGGCCATTGAGAAGAATACAGTTCCTGCACTGAAACATTATTGTTAGCTGCTGTCTACAGCTCCAGTGCAAGTGCATGCAGAAGGGAAGGAATGGTGTGCTCATCTGATACTTTAAATCTGCCCCACGGCTCATTTGGATTCCAATAAGTCAACCAAAGCGGATGGGAGAGCGGAAATTCATTGTGAATGTCCAGTTTGGGAAGTGAGTGTGCAGTTGTGCACACAGTACTTGCAATGTACAGCRTGGATGCAATGGCTGATAGGCGTGTGACCAACAGGTACAGAGCTTGCCTTCTGCTTGCATAAGTTGTTCCTCCATACGTGTTGCTGGACACTAAGCCCTGCATGATCAGCAATTTGCTATTTAAGCCTCGTTTCTAAATCTGTCCTAGCTATTTTGTAAGCGATTGAAGTCCGCCCATGATTGCAAATAGATGTACTTACATTAAARTAGAAAAAGAAGATAGAGAATGCACACAGGACTCATAATTGTTTGCATTATTCTGGTTGCCTAATAGCAGAACATAATTACTGGCAGACGTGAGTTCACTGGAAGTGAAAACAGAAAGCCTAAGGCATTCACAGAGCCATTAGGAGAGAAAGGAAGGTTTGGTCTTTGACCTGTGACAGTCATTTGCCTCTAACTGCACATACAAGTTGAGCTGAAGCAAACTGAAAGTAATCATGGACTCCACGGTATGTCTTAGTGGCCAGCAGGTTCCTAAAGGGAAAGAAGGTACAGTTCATGTACCTTACAGAGAAAGCTTTTCTTTAGTTCCTGAAAAAAAAGATGTGATCTACAGAGCCGTGACAGGAGGAACTGTGGGTGCTGACAGCCTTTGGGGTTTTTCACCTTTTTCATTTAGACAATAAATCATAGAATCGTGGAATGGTAAGGTTGGAAGGGACCTCTGGAGATCATCTAGTCCAACCCTTAGCATAGCCCCGTACTGGGATTGAACCCATGACCTTGGCATTAGTAGCACCATGCTCTAACCAACTGACTAAACCTGCCGGATGCAAGAGGTGGAAAAGATGCAATTCTGATCAAATGAGCAAACAATGTTGTTGAAGTAAATGATAAATAGTGCTTCTGCAGTAAGGCTCTGTAGGGAGAGAAATGGCCGGTCCCTCCTCTGAAAAATGTCGCTCTAGTGGTATTGCATTTGTCTCCCATTTCTGGGATTAGAGCTGAGGTTTGTAGGCTATGGAACGGACTGGAAGGAAATTGTGAGTCACAGAGTTGGGATCTATATTCTTTGACATGATAAATCACACCAGATCAGAATGACTACTGTCACCTCACAAAATCAAGTTTAAGATGCCTGTTCTGCTTCTTTTCACTATTTCCTGGCATAAAAACCTTCCTGAGATCAGTTACTCGGGGAGGAAATGGGAAATGGGTGAAGGAGGATAGTGAGGGAATAAGCGAATATATTGTATAACACAGCAGATGTGGTAAAACGCATGCACTCAAGTGCATTTTTTTGACTGCTTTTGGATAATAAGGATATATATATATATATTTKCTTATATTACACTGTACCCGTATGCATTTCTAGGTGTCTCATATGGGCATGCATGGATTCTCTCTTGCAGTGGATCTTTTTGAGGAACATGTCTACCTATTGCTCTAAGGAATTACGCTTGAAAGAAGGTTGACAAAAGGAAAGGAAAGGAAAAGTAYGAATAAGCAAAAGTGAGGATCAAGGTCTTTGACATACCACAATAACTGATGTTTTATATGTATATATAAAATATGTATATAATATATATATAACAATCAGATCTGTTAAAAAATGAATATTACCGGAAAGGCAAGCACAAGTTTCCCTTTGACAGATCTGGCACAGGTCTGTTGGTTTGCTCTTGCTTATCCTCTTCTGTTTCTCTTGTATCCTTCTACCCCAGCAGCTCAGAAGTCTTGAGCACAGGCATAGCTGTTTCATTACTGCCCTCAAAGTATGAGACATGGGTAAATACTCTTCATCTTTGGAATGACAGTCTGCACTCTCACTTTAGGGACTCATTGCCAAGGAGGAAGATGAATTCTGTTGAATCCTACTTACCATGTTTCCAGTTTGTGGAAATCTCTGTTTTTCCACCGTTTCTATTCATCTCTCATGTAATTCGCTGTTAAGTGAAGCAACTGCACCTGGTTCAGTCTCCTCTCCATCAGATCCCCTTGCCCTCCCTGCAGAGATCTCCCATGATACAGGATCCATGGGTCTGCTTCCTTGAATTACGGAAATGTGGCATGGATCGTGGCTGAGCTATTTAACAAAGAGCTCAAAACTTCTGGTGGAAGGGGGGTGCTCATACGAAGCTGTAATGACTAGCTGTCAGGGAGATGCATGGTGTCCTTTCAGCAACTGAACGCGAACAGATGAGGGTGATGGTGGTATTTCTCCAGTCCCTTAATTAGAACTATGGATGGGAGAGACAACAAATGGAGACATTTTCCATCATCTCTGGTGAGGAGGGAGGCATGGCGGAGAAGTTGATGTGGTTTAATTAGCCGCAAGCATCGTTTGCATGGTGATATGTTTTCAGTTCCTCCTTTTTATCACTCTTCTTTTAGCTGTTTATTTTTTCCCTTTGTTCAGTTCTGTTTCTCCCTGCATTTGTTTCCCTTTCTTACTGTCTTCAGGTTCCTAACAGGAAGCTCCTGTTTTTCTGTAATAATTTGTCTTAATCCAACTGTTCAAAATTGCAGTGAACTTTAAAGACCACCTGTAAGGGCAGTACTTACAGGTAGCTCAGTGCTGAAGAGAAGGGGAACTGAGGCACTGCTAGAGTTAATGAATATTCCTAAAAAGTTGAAAATAGAACTCAAGAATTGTATTCCCAGTTCTGGACTCACACCTGTTGATCATGTGAACTAGTTTGCACAGTGTCTTGTAAAGCTACATTTGAACATTAAGGTCAGTTTGTTACAATAGGCAAAAAACGTGGTGCAGTAAAGTGAGATTTGGGGCTTTAGAAAATCCACTTGTATCAGAGATGCTCTACAGAAAGCAGGGAAGGAAGAATAACTTTATTTCTAGACCAGATGTGAAAAAAATTAATACTAGAGGAAATATGTTCGTTTTTAAGGCCCTGTGGGAGGGAAAGAAACACCCACTTTATCGAAATCTACCTCTCTGCTGCTCAGAACTTTCTCCTCAGATCTAGTTTATCACTGTGGAAAATTTGGCTGCTTCTCTTTCCCCGCACGCAGCTTGAAAACAGAAGCTCCTTTCAGGGTTTGCACTGGGGGACCATGAGGGGAGTCTCAGACCCTGCCCCTCTATGACATCTCCTCCAGGAAGTCCAAGGAAAGGTAAAGTCCCTAGTGCTAAATTCAGAGATTTTGGCAGGTAGACAGCAACAACAGGAGGTGGAAAGTGACAGCTGTGCAGGGGAGGAAAYGGTGATATAAATACATGTTTAATTGTAGTTTAATTACAATTACTTACTAGGCAAAGTTTATTTAAATGCAGTGTAATTAGAGTRAGACTTTGATTTAATCACAGCCTTATCAGATACAGTTACTACTATTTTCCTTCACTTCCTCCACCTTCTCTTACACTCCTCCTGAACTTGTCCAAGGAAATTAAAAGCCAAAACTTGAAGAAAGTAGAAGGAATCCATCTTGGAAAGTTTTCAGTCTCCTGAAAGATTCAATTGCCAGGTGGCTACCAGCCCAGAATTTTCTCCTTGGAAGTTGTGAAACCCCCACTCTCTCCTGGAAAGCCGTAATTCTTCCTTAGCAGCTAATGATAATGGATCCTCATTAGCTAGGAATGACTTATCAGGAATATAATTCATCACTGATGGCAGACCTCATAACCCATCTGCTCACAATGARTAACTTATATAGGCCCAGTCAGAAGAGATGAATTGTTCTTTCTGATCTACCTTTGGAGAGTCTCCACATCCTGTACAATCAGTACATACTTTGTCTTCTCTSTATGTGCTGGATGAACACTATGAGAGACATGGGCAAAACCTCTCGAGTAGCTGACCCCAGTTCTCTTCGTTCACCATTTTCCCTCTTCCACTGCTGCTTCTTCCTATTCTCCTTACCTTGCCATGTGTCTGGGCATGGCAGGAGCTTACTCACTTGGGAGATACACATCACACATCTCCTGTAGATCTGTTGACATGTTCCTGACCTGCTCTTGCAAGACAGCTTTCCCCAGTCTAAACTCAGCCTTTTCATGTTGTGTGTTTAGAACACCATGAAGTAGTCTCAGCCAGAAAAGGAAAGGGGATGAATGAGGCCTTCTAATCTAAGGGCTGCATTGTCTCCTGTCCCCTCAGTCATACCTGCAGATGACTCAGGCTAGGACCACTACCACTGGCACAACGGGACTGGAGTTGTGAGAGATCCTGATGAAGGATCCGTGAATAGGAATATCTTTATAAACAAACYTCTCCTTCTTCCCTGTGGGTTAGTCATCAGCTGGCTGAGAGCTCAATTATTCCACCTTCACAGTGAGGAAACTGAGGCACAGATTAGTCAGATTGGTTACAGGTGGTGGTCCACAGGAAGACAGAGTAGGAGGGAGAATATGCACAGCAGCTTGCTCAAGAGAACATGACAAATTGGTGACTAGGCTGGGATAAGAGTCACTAAAAGAGCAAGGATTCAAATCATTACTTTTTGGATTTCTATTTCAGTCTCCCTTCCTGTTTTATATACATTGATTTGAACTGGAACAAATCTGAGAAATCTGAATTGAAACACTGTTTTTTTTCCCTGCCAAAATGGAAAACAGTTCGGACATGCTTTGGGTGTTTGTTTTTTCTTTTCTTTTTTTTTTTTTTTTTTTTTTTTTGGTTTGTTTGACTTTTCCATCCAACCTAAAGCAGTGTGCAAGATGCACAGGCCAGAATGCGTTAGCCTGAGTGGGTTTCAGGCACCTGGGATGGCTTGCTGAGTTCTGATTCCGGCTCAGTATGCTGGAACTGAAGATACTCYCCTGAGTTCACACTCAGATAAGTGGTACTAGGGCAAATTCAGGGAGAAGGAAGGCAGAATGGGAATCAGACCCTGTCTCAATACTACCTCAGTAGCACAGAGAAGTCCAAACTCTGGTGAGAAAGCAATTGTTTTAAACAAAATAATTCTCATGAAATCTAATTATTTTCCTGAAGGAGGTATGTGTGTAACAGCTCATTATTTAATAGTATAGCAAAGGTGGAGTATGCATCCCTCTAATGGATAGTGAGAAGAGAACAGAAGAAAAAAAAATAACCCAAAGGGGTTTGCTCCTTTCTGTTCTTTGCCTCCCTGAAATACACATCACCAATATAWCAAAATACCAATCTCATCCCAGACATTGATTACAGAAATCTTAAAACCATCTACAAAGACAAAAGTGATGAAATCTGAAGCATACTATGCATTTCRGTGCTGAGGAGTGGTGCTCAGCCCCTCACGTGCCAACCCTTGTCAGACAGTTCCAATTTCTGCTGCTGTCTTAGGTGGTAGCTACCACTGGGACTCAGAAATACGTCTCCTTGGAAGTTGTGAAACTGGAATTCAGAAATCTTCTGTTTAGGGATCTCCAGTGCTTGGGCAGTGCTAGAGAAGCTCTCTAGATGATCTTGGATYGTCAAGGTGAAATCCAGTTCCCTCCTGAGGTTCATAGGCTGTTAGGAGGTTTGCTGACTTCAGTGAAAACGGTTTGGTCCTTCCATGTCAGTACCAGWTAATTCATGTTGCCTCACTTTGCATCTGTTTCCATCTTTTTTCCAGCACCTCTAAAGAAGAGAAAGAGTTAAACRTATCTATAAAACATTTAAACTGTTTGTTAATTAATGCGGATTTTATTCTACCRTTGAACCTCACTGGCCCTGCATGAACAAAAATTATGAACTACTCAGGTCTTTGCTCAGGGAACCAAAACCAGACACGGGAAGGCTTTTCGCTCCCTCCTTTTTCTGTCATAGTTTGCTTGGCTTTCTCTCTTATCATTTTTTTTTATCTCCCTTTTTCTTCCAGATGCTCCTGACACTTTTAACTGACTCTGATCACTTTCAGATGACCTGACCATCTTTTGTACTGCTCTTGTCATGATTTGTCTGGATGAGAAATAAGTAAAAACGCAAGAAGAAAAATTAGTTTTTACTGTCCTTCTCTCCTGGCCCTGAGAGCATGTTCCTCTCCCCATCATTCAGATTGGTACTCTTAGCAGGGGAGAAGCTCTCTTCCCAGTCACAGACTTTTTAAGGGCTAATGGTCATTGTGTCCTTCGTATGTTTGTGAAGTGGRTGTCTCTAAAGCCTGTTTAACCCCCTTCTGCAGCATTGTGTTGAGCCTTTTGTTGCTGATCACAGTAAATCAGAGACAAATGGATTTTTCTCCTTGCTTTAATATTTATTTAGCAGTGAATTTTGGAAGAGAGGCACTTGTCATCCCGTGAATGACAAATGGGCAAATGAAGGGAAGGGATAAACATAGAGAGATGGATGCAGAGCACTGAGGAAGCGAGGAGAACAAAGCAATGAAAAGTGGAAGAAGAAGCATAGAAAAGGGGAAGGAAAGAGGGAAAGAGAGAGGAGAAAAGAGAGTAAGTCACTGCTGCATCTCTTTTTGAGAAATATTCTCAGATAAGAGCAGCTCAGAGCAGCCCCCCCTGCCTCCTCTTGTGCATTTACATTCATCGTCCCTCGCAGCAGTCAGCAGCTCTCACACAGCATGGAAGTAAACAAGCCTAGGAAAGAGTCTTTGACCTAGAGTACTTGTACCTTCCCAGAGTTCATTCTTCATATTCGGCCTTTMCAGCAGAATAAACAAATTAATGGATGGTTTGTGGAGCAGCTGAATTGGGAAAGAGGAAACTATGGTTCTGATCCAAAATCTACAATTACACTCTGGTGCTGTGTGTGTTTAAGGGAAGAAGACAGAGAGATACTGCAGGGAGACAGATACCATTGACTAGATAAAGAAATGATGTGGAGAGATATTGTAAGTGCTTTAGATAGATGTTGAGTTAGATAGAGTAGATATATAGTTATAATTAAAGAGATAGATACTATGAGTACACATAGGAAGATACTTTGGACAGACATACTGCAAACAGATGTTGCAGGAAGAGGGATATTGTTAGATAGACAGACACTATCTGGAAAAATGCATAAGGCAACAAATAAAGCCACAACTAGGTGCAGAAAGATTGATTCTGTTGATAAATAAATTCTATAAATTAATGCTATAGAAAAATATTTCAGGTAGTGTGTCATCTATGAATGTTTGACRCACACACATCTAAGAAACTGTGTAGTACCTCACCTAAAATAAAAGTAATTAAGCAGCTTCTAGGTATGTGTATGATCATACTGCTAAACATTTAAAAAATTTTAGTAGTTGCAGCAAAAACAGCAATTTATCACCTGATCCAAAGCTTGTTTCAGCCTTGATGGACACGTTACTGACRGCCTGGCAAGAGCATGGCAGAAAAGCCCAGACCAGCAGGTAGAAAGTTAAGGACTGAAGCAACTGAAAGTACCATGTTTGGATTTCAGAGTTGGAAAGAGGATACRATCCACGTACGGGCTTCAAATCTTTAATCCAGGCTTACGAACAGGTGACACATTTCAAAATCATTTTCAGGCCTGACCTTAGGAGCCTACCTGCAGCACRCTGCTACTATAACTCCACAAAGCCCTGTAAGGAAGTGAAGGCTCTCTTGATTTTTCTGAGTGGCCACAGCAAGCAGCCAGGAGTCCCAGTACTAAGTGGTCCTGGTACCAACACAGAACGTGCTATTTTCCTCTTAGATGCTTTGGGCAAGAGTTCTCATCTGCATAGACATCTGTTCCTGCTGGGGTGTCAGGTTCGCTCCTGTACCTTGCAGACACTCAACAGTTGCAAGGCACTTGCCAAAATCTACAGAATTATTTTAGGCAGAAAAGACAAAATTCGGCTGTTGAAATCCCTTCTGGAGATACTGGTTCTGTCGAAGTTCCTGTAGTGCAGTTTGCCTTGAGGACTACCAGAGGCCAGGAAATCTGAGGAGCAAATGCAGTCTGGTACTTCAGATCTCTCCACTGTCGTTGTGTTTGTCCTATCACACCTTAGGCTCTCTTGAGCCTTGCAGTGGTCCCGCTGTACTCTGGATTCAGGTTTGTAGTATTCCTGCTAAATGGACTTCTGTGCTGGTTACAGTTCTGTTCACCCTTGTAGCAACCTTCCTACCCCGTGCTTTCGCAGGACCCCTGCTTTYGCTGACTGCTGAGCCCCATGTCAGGGGAGCTGATGTGGGGGCTGCTGGGCTCTATTTAGCATGTGTTCTCACATCACTTTTGAAGCAGGCAGCTATCTTTGTAGGGCCACACGAGGCATCTTCAGGGCTAGTCCTGCGGTGCTTGCTCAGTGCAGCCCACCTGTGCTGAGGGCCCTGAGGACAGTTTATGATGTGCCTCAAAGTCTTGCTGGCATGTACCAGTGTTGGTTTGTTCAGTTCATTTTCTCAGTGACCTGACCACCCCTTCTATGCAGATCTACAGAGGTGAAAAGACAAGCGTATTAACCTCTGCTCTTCTCCTACTATGCCCTCCTCGCCGTAATTAATGCATCATAAGTCACTAACCACAAGCACTTCAAATTTCCTTCTTGCTATTACAGGCATTATAAATCATTCTATCTAACGTGTGCTTTTAAAGCCTAACAGAGAGAACTCCACAGACTGCCCTCTTTCAGCTTGCTGTGGAGGCTGCCTTAAGGCCCCAAATACTAGTTTGTAGAAAAGAGGAGGTTTTATATATTTTTAATGGCTTCAAATACCAAATTAAATGTGAAATTTGTGTTGAACTCTACCATCTATTTCTAGTAATGATGCTTAATGTTACTGTGAGAGAATCAAGTACTTTAGGTAGAAGGTGCCAATTGAATCTCGTTCAGGAAGTCATCCAAGGGCTCTTGGGTACCGCACGCTGGGAAAGTGATTAAAACTCTGCCAGGTTAAGTGAGAAGAATATTTTGGGTTTTCCCCTTTCCCCTTAATTTCAGTCTTTTATGGCAGCCAGTTTCTATCTCCAAGGATATATCTTGTACTAATAATTGCTTGTTATCAGTGGATATTTTCAAGTACAACGAAGATACCTAAATCCAAAGTCTCCAACAGAGGAAATTGATAGGTCTGAGTTTAAGAAGTGTTAGGTTAATCCATCTCAAAGGACGCACTTTGTAAGAAGTGAAATGCTAGGCATTTCCTGACTGGAGGGAGTAGCGTGAGAGAAGGATATGCCAAGCTTCTTAGGGGACAGACCTTGAAAGCAGCCAGGGAATAGACAGCTAGGAAAATTTTCTTGTTCTTTTGTTGTCTCCCCATGGATTTCTCTTGCATTGGACATTTCTAGATCAGCATGAGAAAGTGGAAGGAAGCAGCTTGCTGAGACAGAGCTTTTCAGAGTTCAGAGTGGATTACTGGGTGCAGAAGATTTTGGTTTGTTATTCCTGGGTTTGCTCGTCAGCCATCACATGTCTTTGGGTGAATTATATATTCATTTTGCTGTAATGAATTCATCCTAATTGTGTAAGTGTGAGGTTATTTAATTGTGGTTTTTGTTGTCCTAGACTCATAGGAGAGAGTTAAAAAAAATACATACGCGTCACAGAAAGGCGGCCAGCAGGATCTGTGCTGTCTTTCACTGAGACCTGTTGCTAGGAGCATGGCTGAGGTAAGGATACCTAAGGGATACTCTAGATTCGTATATACGACCTATCTGACTTTGCTCTGCTGCTTCCTAAGCCCTGTGATTTCCCAGAACTACACAAGCAGACACTACTCCTCCATCAGTTCCCATCCCTGGGTCAAGGGCGTAAGGCTGACATGGAAAGTGTTGTAGGTTCTCACTACTATTGTAATTATGACTAAAACGTTATCACTCCACAGCACTCTTCTCTCGCTGACAAAACAAAAAATACTCTGAATATTAAGAATTAGACCTATATGTATGCCATGTACCTTTGTCAAGTTTCAACACAGGGCATATTTCTTGGAATAGCCTGTATTCCTTAAAATTGTTCCACTGATTGCTGAATTTGGAATTCTTCACTTCCCGTTCTAAAAATGACAGGATTTAGAGCGTTGTTGTTTCCTGCCTCAGAAATGGCTGCAAAAGTAGTGGTGAATGATGCTGCTCAGGAGCCCAGCTGCTCAGCTGGGACAAGCCAGTGTAGCTCCCTGCACATCAACAGACCTTTCCCTGTGTAAATCAGCAGACCACTTCCCTTGCTGTCAGAAGGCAATATAAGATGTTTCAGGCTGCAAAGTCTGTATGTAAAGTAATTTAAAAACAGTTCTTACTGTTATTGTTGGGAAGCCAGCAAGATAAGCTGATTGGTGGGTAAGCAATGGAGTGTAATAGCCCTGAGAAAACTGCTCTGCAGTAACAGCTTTGATTCCTTGCAGGATAAAGCTGTATAATGTTACCATCCTTCCTGTACCTTTCATGAGTATGGCACTTCATATACAGTAAGTGTATTACTTTGTCATCTGGACTGATACCTGATCTAATCCTCCTGGGCTTTGCTAGCCTGCTTGTGAAAAGTATGAAGTTTTCAAACAAAGTTTTAGGCTCAAGGTAACATCTAAAATACAGRTTTCTGAAAGTACCTTGGCAGTGTTTCTTGAGAGGCTGCTTTTTAAGCTAGGCTGATAACCCATCTTGCCTCAGAGATGCTTTTTTCTCCTTGACACTGAATTGCCTGTATTATGCCCCATTAAATCTGACACAGTTTATCTGCAGGTTGGCTGTGAAGAAAAAGAGAAAGTCCAGCATAGGCTTGGCAAATTCTGAGTAAAGTCGCTGGCAGGCTGAGTGCTCCTTCTGCTCTACAGTGTAGTTTTTTCCATTATACACAGAGCTTTGGTTCTTCAGCAGCACACAGTGTTTTTTTAATGGATTGTATGTTACTGACACTAGAAATATTATTGCAGAGGGCACCCATATAAAGCTAGTGGAGCAATAAAGTCCACAGAGAAAATGAAGTCATCATGATTTGATGGAGGAGAGGGGAAAAAGTAGTATCTATCACAGTGCACAACAGTCAGGAACCCCTGTATGCATTCATGAATATAATCTTCCCAAATTTATTTCCCTTGTAAAGTGTGTATGTGACTTCTAGCACTTAGGTTTCTGCTATTTGTATTGGCAAATATGACTTTTGTGGGGTTTTTCCAAGCTGTGGGGGACAATTCATGAGCCAGAATAACTCATGATCTGGTCTCTTTCTGATGTTTCAGTTCCTGGAAGGCAGAACTCACCATGAGAAGAGCAGATGTCACTTTATTTTGGTGCAATAAATGGCTCCCTGAAGCAAAGAGGAAAATGAGGAGCTAGGAAAACATAAATAGAAAGGAAAATGCCAAGAAATACAGGATTTCCTGACTAGTAAGGTTTTAGTGTCCAGTGAATGCAGAATGCGCAAGTCTTCAGCCATCTTTCCTCTAGCTGGATGACCAGGTTTTGTGCTGGACAGGCTCACTGAGGTTACCAAAAACCTGGCAGCACGTGGCACTTTTTTCCCATCTGAATAATCTCCCTTTCGTTTTTATGCCTATAGTTGTTTTCATCACTGCAAGAATTACAGTGTTTCTCTCTGAAATATGACCTGGCAGCTAATCCTTAGTATTACTGAGCGCCTCTCTCCTCCTGATGTCAGCAGGAGTCCTGCATCCTCATCACTCCTCCGGCTAAGCTCTGCATTCCTGTCTGGCAGAATCATGAACACACACTTCTTTCCCTAATGGATCTGGAGATTTGCTATTTTCTTTACTGAAATCTTGGTTTGCTGAGAGGAAGTTTTGGTCCAGACCCACCAAGGTTATTAAGCACCTATTTTCTCRCTGCTTTCTGTAGAGAGAAAAGCATTTACATAGAAGAGGCAATTAAATAGCTTTGTACCTTCATTCAGACTAGGCAGATGTCAGAGGGCTTCAGAAACACCCTGTCTGTGCCACTGTACCATAACCCTGCCTCTGGGTAGAGTAATGTAGCCTGGTACCTCCGTGCTATTGGGGAACAGAGGCAAAGAGAGAAACCCAGTTTGCTCAATTGACTGTGACACTACAGGGTGCGGAATCCATCTCTCTCAAACCAAAGTGTAGTGTTTTAATGTCATGATTAAATTTTTCTTTGGTGCACAATCTGACACATCTTTTCACCCACTTACTGCACACAGGAACTGACCATTTATCATTTGTGGTTGTAAATCAAAAGGTGATGTTGAATGCTCAAGGTGGTTCTCCATGAAGTGGTTGTTTCACTGCTATGCAAGCTGTGCTCTGATTAGCTCCATCCATCCAAGTACATGTACCATTTTGATTAAATGGATAGTTTTGTCAGTTTATGTTGCTGCAGCATTGATTCAGAATATGCTTGCTTCTGTAATGTGTTAGCATTCTTTAAAGCAGTTTCGTGGGAATTTGTGCATATATAAATACACACACACACATACATACACATAAAAAAGTGAGATAATGTAATTGCAATTTTCAGGTAAAACGCACAGAACATTTTGACAGATATTTGAAATTTGATTTTTACAAAATATTCAGAAAATACTAGTGTTAACAGGTATTTTGAAAAATATCTCCTTTTGGGAATTGATAGATGATACAAACTACAAATGCATTTGTTTGAAGACAGCATCTCAGGGTTGTGCAGGTGAAGCATTATTAAAAAAGACAGAACAAGAACAAAGAAAAGTATTAGGAGGTCTAATGTACAACAAATAGCGGTGGCAACTCTCATCTGTGCTTTACTATGTTCCTTTTACAACGTGGTGCCATCTTCTTAGATCACAGCAAACAGTTGTTTTTTTCCTCTTTTCTCTGTTTACTGGGAGTTGTGTGTTCCTGGCTGGTAGGTCCTTCTGGCATGAAGAATCCCCTAAACCCTATGTGAATTCTGAAGTAGGATGTTGGTGGTGCCTCACATTTGTGTTAACCCTCCAAGCCTGTTGTTTTTGTTGTGTGTCAGGCTACTAACATTCATCACTGTGATTCCTGATAGACAGAGAAATTTTAAGAGGCAGGGAGATCATAATGAAATATCTGTTCTCCTCCATGAAACATCTACAGGGCTCTGACAAGATTAGGGACGTAGCAACTGTTGCCATTTATATGCCGTATCTGACAATTTTTGATATCTGTGATGGAGTCCAGACCGTAYGCCAATCAACTGCATAACAAGTGAAGATAGGCAAGTGTTTGGATTTGGTTCCCTATGGTGGTAAAAACATAACTGATCAGAATGTTTTGAATGTGAGTATTCAGATTTGTTTTGTATCTAATTACATCTAGGGAAGATTTAGGATCAGGGTAGAGGCTGAAGTTTTAACCTGGATATATTATCAGTTATCTCTGATCACACACATCTTATCAGATGTTTCTGCCAATAAACCCCACTATAATTTGCCGTAAAGGCAAGATGGGTTTCTCAGACCTTGCTTTTTCTGCCTTTTATTCTTATGGGTGTGCACACAAATACACACCCGCACAAACACACACCCACACACACACATACACATACGCTCTCATAAGTAAAGGATGAGAGAACAAAAGCAACATGTTAGTCTCATAGCTTTTTACTCTAACAGAAGTTTCTCAGACCAGTTCTAATGATCATACCTAGAATGAGATGCATAACTTTGGAGGAAGTGGGGGGCCCTGGTGACAAGGGATACAGAGAAGGCAGAATTACTGAATGTCTTCTTTGCTTCAGTCTTCACTGCTAAGGGTAGCCGTCATGAATCCTGTAGCCTGGACATGAGGGAGAAAGTCTGGAGAAGGGAAGACTTTCCTTTGGTTGAGGAGGAAAGGATTAGAGACCTTCTGGGCAGGCTAGACATCCACAAATCCAGGGGCCCAGATGGGATGCACCCACGGGTACTGAGGGAGCTGGCAGATGTTGTTGCCAGGCCTCTCTCCATCATCTTTGAAAAGTCATGGGAGAACTGGAGAGGTGCCTGAGGACTGGAAGAAAGCCAATGTCACTCCAGTCTTCAAAAAGGGTGAGAAGGAGGACCCAGGCAACTATAGGCCGGTCAACCTYGCCTCCATCCCTGGAAAGGTGAAGGAACAGCTCATTCTGGATATCATCTCCAGGCATATGGAGGAAAAGAAGGTGATCAGGAGTAGGCAGCATGGATTCCCCAAGGGGAAATCCTGCTTAACCAATCTGATAGCCTTCTCTGATGGAATGACTGGCTGAGTAGATGAGGGCAGAGCAGTGGACATTCTGTACCTTGACTTCAGCAAGGCTCTTGACACTATCTCCCATAACATCCTCCTAGATAAGCTCAGGAAGTGTGGGTTAGACGAGTGGACAGTGAAGTGGATTGAGAACTGGCTGAAAGGCAGAGCTCAGAGGGTTGTCATCAGTGGCGTGGAGTCTAGTTGGAGGCCTGTGGCTAGTGGAGTCCCCTAGGGCTCAGTACTGGGTCCCATCCTATTCAACTTCTTCATCAGTGACCTGGATGAAGGGACAGAGTGCCTCCTCAGCAAGTTTGCTGATGATCCCAAGCTGGGAGGAGTGGCTGATACACCAGAGGGCTGTGCTGCCATTCGGGGAGACCTGGACARGCTGGAGAGCTGGGTGGAAAGGAACCTCGTGAGGTTCAACAAGGGCAAGTGCAGGGTCCTGCACCTAGGGAGAAATAACCCTAGGCACCAGTACAAGCTGGGGGCTGACCTGCTGGAGAGCAGCTCTGCAGAGAGGGACCTGGGAGTGCTGGTGGATGACAAGTTGACCATGAGCCAGCAATGTGCCTTTGTGGCCAAGAAGGCCAATGGTCTCCTGGGGTGCATTAGGAAGAGTGTTGCCAGCAGGTCGAGGGAGGTGATCCTGCCCCTCTACTCAGCTCTGGTGAGGCGTCATCTGGAGTACTGTGTCCAGTTCTGAGCTCCCCAGGACAAGAGAGACATGGAGCTACTGGAGAGAGTCCAATGTAGGGCTACAAAGATGATCAGAGGGCTGGAGCATCTGCCCTATGAGGAACGGCTGCGAGAGCTGGGCCTCTTCAGCCTGGGGAAGAGAAGACTGAGGGGGGGATCTTATCAATGTGTATAAGTACCTGAAGGGAGGGTGTCAAGGGGATGGAGCCAAGCCCTTTTCGGTTGTCCCATGTGACAGGACAAGAGGCAATRGGCAGAAATTGAAGCACAGGAAGTTCTGCCTGAACGTGAGGGGGAATTTCTTCCCTGTGAGAGYGACAGAGCCCTGGCACAGGTTGCCCAGAGAGGTTGTGGAGTCTCCTTCTCTGGAGATCTTCAAGGCCCACCTGGATGCAACCCTGTCTAATGTGCTCTAGGTGACCCTGCTGAGCGGGGAGGTTGGACTAGATGATCTCCAGAGGTCCCTTCCGACCTTACTGATTCTATGATTCTGTGATTCTATTTGGATTAGTTCCAACAAGAACGTAGGACCTTGCAGATATGAAGTATCTTGGAGATGCAACTATACTGACTGATGTCTGTCTGCTGGAGTCTCTTAGGCTTCAGTGCTTTGCCATCAAACTGGATTTATATTCTTTTTAGCTCCCCATTGTTTACAAAAGGCTCCATAAACTTTTTTGTTCTGTGACCCTTATGATGAGATTTTCCTAAAGACTTTCTTTAAAAGCAGGAATCCCCACATGATGCAACACCCTTTCCCTTCTCTGTGCATTCCGGTACCTTTATCATCCATTTTACCAGAGTTCAGTCCTTTTAGTCACAGTCACTGTCTACCCATTAGAAGACACCTGAGTGTGAAAGCAAAAAGACCAATAGAGAAACATTTCTGAAACAGTCACTCTTTACTGCAAAAGGCACAAGAATGAGATAAGTTTGTGTGGAATAGGAATATGTGCTTAATTCCCTAGTGGGAATCTTATCTTCTCTTTTGCTATATAATTTTGGTTTTAGCTTCTAATTTAAGCTCTCAAATAGCTGATGATAACGTTTTCTTTTCTAGACAGCCATTTCTACTTGCCAGCTAACCTTCCTRATCTGTCTTGAGTCCTACTCAGATGTTCAAAATCTTCCTTTAGGTGACCGACTGCTTTGTCAACACTCACCTGAAGTCTAGACTCGAAGAACTGATTCACCCTGGCCAGTAGGCAGCTCTTTGCCTGAGATTGCTTCCTCCTGAATGTGGTAGTGTTAAGGTTCACTGATCATCTATTGTTAGCTCTCTGCTTGCTAGGGGAGTATCTCCTGAGACCTCTTGAGTCTTATAATGAAAACTGTGCTCTGAATACAGAGCAAACTATGTAGTTGTATGGATGTAGGTACRTGAGTGTCTGAGTGTATGTGCATACACATATATGTATGTCTGTTATCTGACTATCACAAAAGACAGATAAGGGATGATAGTCTATTTTTTCTGTGTATATAGACTATATATTTACATATATAAACACACATACATATATGTATCATATTAGATAGAGAATAGACTCTCTGAGGCATCAAAATGGTTATCATCTAAAAATATATTTTCACAGAAAAAAAACTCGTAACCAAGATGCCTTTCTTCTCCAGTGGGCATAATGGTTGCGATTTAGTCATCTGCAGTAGTTATTAGTGCGGTCAGGTAGTTAGATGTCCATCTRTCATCTGGTGTGCAAGCAAATATTTGCATGCACAGTTATTTGGCCCAGAGAATACCCTGAGCATAGAATAAGTATGCAACTCAAACATAGTCTCTAAATGTCCTGGCCATCTTAAAACATTTCACTTTCAAAAACCCCAAATCCTTTAAGTTGCTCRGAGAGAACTAAGGGATTTATATATGGAGTTTGGACTTTTGAAATGAAATATATAGAGCCAATTACAAAACTTGGATGAAGTCAGTGGAATGATATAGATCAGCACCAAGGGAGACGAGAACACAGGAGAACCTTTCCCTTTTCTAACCTCAGCAGTACACACTTGCAACATCTAAGTGAAAGTTGTTACACGTGTTTTTTCCTCTCACTGTGCCAATGTCTCAATTACTAGAAGCACCCAAAAGCAATTAGAAGAATTCCAATAATCATCCTGTACCACTGTGGCTGGACTGCTAAATATCATCAATAACATGAKTATCATTTTGAGAAGAAATTGCTTGGGGTAGAGACATTGTGAGAAAGGCTTTCAAACAGGTTCCCAATCATATTTGCTGCAACTCTCACATTATTCAGTGTACTAATGAGTTCCAGTAATCTTAATAAATATCTTCCAATACAAGGGGACTTGACTGCTCGCAAGTCAAGCAGACAGCTTAAGCTAAGTCAAAATGTTCTCAGGTTTGATGCATTCTTTCTGACTCTCAGAGTGAAATCCAAACCACTGACAGTGCTGCCTTCTAGATGGATATTCTCCTACATATTTTATGCCTTTATTTCCTGCATTCACCTCCCATTCTTAATGAATACTACAAGATCACAATAAGCCAGATTTAAAACCCTTTACTCTTAGTTATTTTATTGGAACTGACTATAAATTTCAGCAATTGTGTTGACTGCAACAGTTAGCCAAAGATAGCAGAACATAGAGGTGAGGTATCTCACAAGTACTGTTTGGATAAGAACCTCCAGTTGATTTCAACAGCAAAAGTGGTTTGGGCTGCCTGCTTGCTGGCCCAGAGCTGACACTAAGTGACATTGTTCCCTTMAATACCAAGTTCTAGTGCGATATGGATCTGAAAAACAAGAGGAGGACTATACTTTCATGCCTAAACCGAGGTTCAGTCTGTGAACAGTGCATGAGTATATCTTGTGTGTTTCTTGTAAGAGTTTCCAACTTGCTTAAAACTTGAGTTCCAGGGCTTAAGCTTTGATGTCCAGGAATCTGCCCCAAAGCTCAAGAACGTAGTGATGTGTAGATATGAGCAGTCAGGACTCATGTTTTCTTCAARGGTGTTTCATGTTGATAAGGAGTTCACACAGAAGCCAGTGCTGGATGCCAATTTTAAGTGAATAAAACTGTTCCACCACCTATGTGAAGTGGCTGAAGCTGTTTGGTGAGATTGAATTTTAGCAGGTTCCATRATATGTCTGTGGAGATATAACCAGAGTTTGCCAAGCTCTAAGCCTACCTTTAGGCTCATACTAACTTCCTACTGTAGGCAAATGGAAACTGCATTTTGTACCCTGATTTAATTTCTCAGTGCCGATGCGGGGGCAGCTGCAATATTCATTTATAGCAGCAGATTTATAGTGTTTTGTGGAACACTACTTTAGCGTTTTGTCCAAGCCAGCTGCTGCACTGTGTGGAGGTGGGTGTCATCACAAAACAAAGTGAATATGTAAGTCTGCAAATCTCCCCTAAAGAACAGAAAAGATTCCATGATATTTTGATGCTTTCATGTGTTTGTAAATGTATTAAAAAAAAATGAAAACTAGGAACTGGTGAAGGATGAGAGAAAGAAAACTAGTTATCTTTGGGATCTGCACCAACTGTCATAGCTCTATTTCATGGCTGACTTGCATGTGTTCAAGTCAGTTGCTTTTATTAATGCTTACAAGCTTACAACTGTAATACTAAAGATGCAGTGTTAGCACTACACTGATATATAGGTGGTTTCTCCATRAGGAAAATATTAATGATTATTTCTAAGATTGAAGCCACAGCTTTTGGCTTCTCACCAGCTTTTCCATCCTCCAGGTGTAAGGACCAGTTCATGTGAATGTCATTGGTCGGTGTTAGAAACACGCTGGGATTTGGACTGAGAGATTTGGAACCCAGAAAGGCCGTGCAGTGTCAAGGCAGTGCCCATCAAATGGGAGAAGAACACCTAGGTGTCCCCTCCCCAGACTTCTCTTTCACAGCAAGATCATAGCTTAACCAGTGACATGATGTAATTCGTTTAAGTGCAATTGCTCATATTCATGCAAGTCTTTCCAGTTTCACAGACCATGTGCAATGAGAGGTGTGTACCCATCTTCCTCTTCTTAGAGCAGTCATTAACCATCTTCCCTCCAGTATGGAGAATTAGAAGACTAATACAGGGTTTCTGCTGGGCCCAGGTAAAATGCTGTCAGGGGCTAAATTGTTGCAAGCCTGAATGAACATTAGGGGACAGCATTGGCCAAGAGTCAGCCTTTTTTGTGCTCTTTGTGCTCTCCCTTTATTCACAAGTTGTCTTCCCTTGTCTAAATGATATAGCCCCTCTTGCTACTTGCTGATCTAACTGGTGCACTCAACATCCATTTTTAATCTGGCCAAATCAATTATAAATATTACGAGCTGCAATTACCCTAGGAACTCCTGAAAAACTAATTAGTACAAGTCCTACCAATGAATTACACCTTTCTCTTGGCTATTTGCAGCAGGGAAAGAAAACGAAAAGAAAAACCACTGTACTCAGAAAGAGACCAAACATCTCTCAGCTACAGCAAACAAAATTCAAGGCAGCGTTTAATTACATTTGTATGGTTCATTAAAGGATGGGCCATGGTGGGCTGAAAGCCAGGGCACCTGGCATTGCCTAGGGCTTAGCTTGTGTTTTCTTGGGAGGTGTTACAAGATGTAAATGTCCTTCACAAGGAGTCTTTGGAAAGGGAAATCTCATGGGAACCTACAAAGTTCACATCATTCTTGTTTACTGTGTAGCAACAAAAGAGGCTAATCCGATAGGTMTTTAAACTGGAGCCATGTCGTGTCAGTGCGTAGCTGATTCCCTGCCTTGGCAAGGTTACGGACAAAACAGGAACTAAAACTGTGTCCGGCTTTTCGTGAGTGGGGGGAGAAGCCAGACTGCTGTTTGGAAAGCTCCTGAATGGCAGAGGAGAARTGGGATAGTGTGACAAGGTGTGCAGCACACCTTGTAGCAAGCGAGTCAAAACCGAAAGGGCAGACTGCAGACATTCTTCACTGGCATCTGGTTGCTGTAGGGTGTTTTTTACAGGAGCTGGTGTGGTTATCTGAAGGCATCATAGGTGTTTCATTTCTCTCCTAAAATGTTTTATTAAGCTATTAAAGGCAGAATTGTACTCTGGGATAACCACAAGTGTGGCTGCTTAAGATTCATTGTAAATTTAYTACAAGATTTTGGAAGGAGTGTTCCAGGAAAATACTTTTAATAAAACATATGAAGATTCCCCCTCCAAACATATGATAATTGACACAGGGACACACTGGGGACTCAAATCCTTGCTTGAGTTGAGAAAAACTCTCCCTTGTTTCAGGTGAATGCCATAATTGCTGAGAAACTGGACTGTTTGAGTTGGACAAAGATTTTTTTCTTTTGCTTTCTCTTTTCACAGGGGAATGTCTGAAATCTTGAAAATTTTCAAAAAAGCCATTTCCTGCATTACTGTGGTTTTGAACTGTAGCATAGACACACACGGCTCTTTACACACAGCTGTATCCCTGGGCTGAGCAGCTTCCAAAAGACTAGGGCAGTTAATGATGGAGGGAAGGTTTAGGGGAAGAGGAAAATATGTCGAGAGACAGGGATTATGCAGTTACTAGGATGCTATTTTTTACCTCAGAGAGAGGATAAAGGTGTGTTTGTTCATTGATACGTCTTCCCAGGGAATCACTGGTAGATCCATGACCAGCAGTGGTCCTCAGACTTTTCTTCCCTTTGGCTGAAGCTTTAACCACTCACTTCTTACTTTTACTCTGGCAAAACTGCAGCAGAGGTGAGCCGACAGATCTGAAAAAAAAAGTTCCTTTTCTTTAAGTATCACACTGCAACTGCTAGGCCTGTCAAATGAAGGTCAGGCAGCAACCCTGAACAATAGTCAGAGATTTCCTAAGAGGGACAGTTGCCAGTGCCAGTTCTTTCCAGCAGAAAAAAACACATTCTATTTTGAGCCAGTCAGGAGAATACAAGGAGAGCAAGTCATCTGCCAGACAAGTAAAATGTGAGTGAAACAGCACCGTAAATGACTTAGGAAATCTGTAGTTTCTCTCCATGCCCTGGAAGTGTATGCACAGGTGAAAAAGAAGTATGTGTGGAAGAGAGATCATCTGTCATCCCCATGTACAGCATGTAGCAGCTATATTTTACCGACCAGAAGTATAGATTGTATTTTCTTATGTGCARTTCAGCAGGTCAGATGACTTCCAAGGTTTGTGCCTAGCTGTGGTATAATGAGAAGGCAATTTAGAGTGAGAGGTTGGAGGCGAGTACCTTGGAAGAAGTGTTTCCCACTCATTCCAGAAAGCTCTAGCTATGCTGACATGTGAGGAAGCACTGAGCTTCCTTCTTCTGCTCCTGTTAAGTCAGTAAAAAGCAGAATTGTTTTGCAGGATACCAAAGCTTGCTTTCTTTCCAAAATCAAGCAACCAAGCAAGCAAACACACCCACATATAAAAGCAGAACTAATTAAGATCGAGTCGTATCTCAATAAATATGCAAATTAAAAATCAAAACAAAGAAATTCTATTTATCACATCATAAAGTTGCAAATTGCTGTTGCGGCTCCCATCCACTGCAATAGATGAGGGCTATGAGGCTGTAGGTTTTAAATTAGTAGACCAACCAATATGCCTACTTGTTTTATTGTGATAGCTGGGGGATTGGTGGCTGTAGATGTATTAACAGCCTTCCCTCCCCCTCTTCTGTACTGTGTTCACGTTCGGTGCTATTCATAGACTATATTTATCTTGGAGTTCTTTGATGTAATGTCATTGGCTTTCCTCTTTGTTTACCTTCTGTAAGACAACATCATTATTCTTTGGTAAATGTTTCATGTCTCTTGTTGAATTTTTTGATTATTTAGGGGGGGATTTTTTGCAGCTTTAAAAACTCAGATAAAAAAAAAAGAAAGAAAAAAAGAACCTGCTCCTAACAAAAACCTCTTTTTTTGGAAAAGAAAGAAAACTGCACCCACTTTAATTGCATACAGTAGTCTAGATGCTGCYATTTCTGCTCACCACCTTATTTTACCATTTGCTTTCTCCCCTAAGGGAGCGGGTCTGCATGGTGTGGAGAAGCAGCAGGCCATGACTTTGGCAGTATCCATAGGGGATTTCTAATCTGCTCCCCAGCATGCTGCATGTGGCCATGTCTTCTCTTTTAGAAGAACCTCCAGCCTGCTAGTTTGAGCTAGCACATTTGTCTTGCTTTGTTGTATGTTTTAAATCTTCCCACAGCAGAAAGCATGTTATTGGGATGGAAAAATCGACATGGTAGAGAGATGTAGCTGTTTTGTAGAGTTTGGTAGTGTGATAAAGAGCCTTTCAACTCTTAAGTCTCCAGGGTGATTACAACCTGACTTGGCAGCAGGAGAAAGTTGGTACTGTCTATTTGCTGTTTCGTAGCTCATAATGTGATTTGAGGTGGTGGCATCGATCCAGTTAGTAGTGGGGATCAGTCCAAATCAGAGAAACCAGCACTAAGTTCAGTGTTAATTGGCTTGCTCATTCACAGTAACAGCAAAAGAGCCAAGGGCAGAACAAACTAGGTAAAAAGACTTCTTTCCTGATACCTAGAGATGGTCTAGGCACATCGCCACATAGGGGAAACCTCTCTCTGCAATTTGTCTCTGCAAGAATTGAATTTGCATGATCTTGGTGTTTCGTATACTGTGTATGTGGGTTTCTAGGCAGTGTGTTAGCAGCCTTCTTGGGAAGGAAAGCTAATAAAGTCCGTTATGAAGGATTCAAGCACATATTCTTGCTTCCTAAAGACTTCATATGTGTTTTCCCCTTGCTTCGTACCTTCAGTCTTCAACAGAAGCAAATAGTAGGGTTTTTTTGGTTTTCGTTTTCCTTCTCTCATTGTTGTCTTCCAGATTTTCCTTCCATACTAAAGTGCTTTTGTCCTAGAAGTCATTTTCCTCTTTTCATTGGAAATGTAGTCCTAAAATCATGTAAGTGGTCAAATGAAGTCAGAAGGTCTACTGTTASGAGGTTTCCAACTTTAAGTAGTAATAAGTGATTTTTATTGATTYTCATCTTGATAATGCAGATGTCTGACTTTGGTTCCTAGATTACAAACTGAATCATTTTTCCTTCTGTAAGGCATCAGCAAGTTGGGTGGTAGCTATGTTTTGTACCAATGGCATTAGCAACTCCTCCCAAATCATGCAAATGCAATATTGAAAATAAATATATTTTGGTTCTTTGTGATTGCAATGCAGCAACAGCAGAGCTTATAAATGAATAGGTCTAGTTCCCCTGAGTTTAGTTGGCTTTGAACATTATAAGGGGTACTTGTATCATTATGGATATACCATGCATATTTAAATACATATGGAAAAAAAAAAGAATAATAATCAAATGCAGTAAGTAGTCAGACTCAGCAGAGACCACTGCTTGTTAATGTTTGTGCTGGGAGGATTGTCCTGGTTTGATTTGGTTTGGTTCATGTCACGTACTCAATTTCAGTTTGAGTTCGTCCTGACCTAGATTTCTGGGCAGACTGAAGTGCAGCCAGAAACTGTAAAAGTGCATAATTATTCATTTATTTATTTTTAAACTGTACAGCTCTATTAAGCTTTCAGAGGATACTTTATATCCTGCTTTTGAAGTAAACTAAGCCAAAGATCAGCCAGAGAAGGAGTGGGTTGATACTGCTTGTTTCTGTTTGCAGAATAGCCTGTATACAGTTAAAATCTGGTACTCAATGCTAGGAAAATATTACACTTTTTTGGGAGTACAGAGAAGAGAGAAAAGAGATCAATACATCCAAGAGCAATACTTTACACCTTTGGTATGTTCTGAAACCTGAGATGCTGGCGCTGCTGCGAAACAGCTGAAAGCTGGAAGATTATTGCGGTTACTGACATGTAAATGAGCAGACCACACATTAAAGCTGTGTATACTCCATCTGCCAAGCCATTCATTCTTCCCAACTTGGGACAAATTAGAAACTCTGGCCCAGTGGCGGAAGATTATTATTCCTTTCCCAGTCCCCCAAAGCAATACATTCTCCTGCTTTGAGTCTGATTGAAACTGTTGACCTGGAGGTGAAAAACGGTATCTGTCTCCCTGATTCATCCAGATTCTGACCTAGGCAACACTGAAACCAGAGACTTCTTTCTGGCCTCAAAAAAACACCTAGCTGCCCTCCTAGGCCAAGGACCAAATTGGAACTAGACAGCTAGATAGGAGGAAGGCCTTATCCCCCAGAGCCATATGGTCTAGTAGTTACAGTTCTGTCATAAATATTACATTAGGCTAACTTAATACAAAATTTATTGAAAATAAATGTGTGAAGAAAGACTATGACCATTCCTGTAAGTAGATGGCAGGACGCTAAGATGGTGTAACCTGCCTTTCCRAGAGCCAACCAAAGGAGCTGTGACATCGCTCTAAAGTCTCTCCAGAGTCATTCAGACTTTCCTCTGAATGTAATCCTCCTTTGTGTAGTTGTGTGGCCAAAGATTATTCATGTTCCTTCCAAAACATAAGCAGTACGAGTACTTCTGCCCTCCTTGGAGTCACTGGGCTCAAAGTCCCTGGAGCCTCTGTTTTCTATTTATGCKGCCTCTTCTTAGTGGGGTTCTGAGCTTGCACAGAACAGGAAGCAAAGATGAAAAGCACTTCAATACCTGGTTTAATTAGGTCCTACACTAAATGTGGAACCTCAGTGAGGTGGGGATGATTAAGCCAGGAACCCTCTGGTAACTGAATACCTCCACTTCCCCTCTGCTGTATTTCAGCTTCTTTAACCTTGTAAGTGCCTCAAGATAGGAATGGGTGTTGTCTTTGTATAAAGCACTGCACTTCTGCATAAGCAATAGCAATAATAGTAATAAATGTTTCTCCTATGAAATAGGTAAGTAACATTCTTTTTCATTTTACTGATGGCAAAAMGGACACAAAGACATGTAGGATATTGCTTAGTGTTATCTCATGCCTGATTAGGAGAGCCAGGACTGAACCTAGAAAATGCATTTCCCTCTTCCTCACTCTTCCCACTAAACACCAGCAGCCTCCTTTGRTGACGTCCACTCTCTCTTGTGATTTTTCTGCAGAAGCAGCAGCAACAGCAGCCTGGAGACTGATGATGAACCTCCTTGTGTGGAAGAAATAGATTATAATACTGACAGCTGCTCTGATGGTGAAGGGGATTTCTCAGAGCTAGATAAAGAGATCCAGGAGTACTTGTCACAGGTGGAAGGGGAGGCAGAAGATGAGGGGGCAACCACAGGACCAACATGCAACTCCAAGGTTCTCAGAGGGCTCTGCATTTCCAGCCAGCCAGCTGCCAGCAATACAGCTCTACCTCTGCGTTCAGCACCACTTGGAATGTACAGYGGGTTTGAGAGCAGCCCTGCATAAAGAGGGCTTTTATTCACCGAGCAATAAGCAAATGTATTAGTGTTCATGCTCGTCTGTTTGCCAGCTCCAGCATCCTCCCCAGATGTGTTGCTCCAGTTCTGCATGGAAAACTGACTATATGTTTGTGTAATTTATATACATGTATAGAAAGAGGAGGACTCCTCATCCTTTATATATAAGGTGGAGAGAGCAGCTGCTGACCCAGATGATACCATGTGAGGACATTGGCCATTCCTAAACACAATCCCCAGTTCAGTGGCTGCCTGTAGTTTATTAGTGTATGGCTTCATGTAGATTGTCCTGAGGAGTGGTCTTCTGAGTGGCCAAGAAAGAAGAGAYGTTGAACTTCATCCCAACTGGAGCTTTTACTGTGAGCTTCAGCCTTTGTCCACAAATCCTGGAAGAGTGGTAGTTTCTGAGGCCTTTGATCAGAGCTCTCTGCTACCATTCATTTCTCTTGAGCTGTAGAACACATGTCTGATTACTATCTGATCAGAATTTTGACAAGTATCTTCAACAGACTTTGGATCATGCTGTGCACACTTCTGAGCTGGGCATACCTCAAAAACAATCTGAGAAATCCACCATGCCCTGTTAAGGAATGCACCAGGGACAATGCAAAGCAGTTCCTTACCTGCAGAACATCAGTACTAGGTTGACTACAATCAGAAAATACTACTGGCCACCAGATGGAGATCTGGTCCAGCAACTTATCTCGTGTGTCAAGATGTCAGTCCACTTCCTTCTAAGAGACTTTGAGTTTTCTCTGGAAAGTGGCTCCACAGAGAGCTGCTGAAGTTTTTTCCTGGCATTTTAGGGACCTGGCCCCACCTCATTTTATTCTCAGGATCCTCTGTTGTCATGTAAAATACCGTATTTACACATACCTCTGGAAAGTTGGGCTAAATTCACCTCTTAGCTGCACTGAAATGAACTAGTCCAGCATAATCTTAGTTGAATCTCTTCATGCTTGAACTGATTGGGCCCAAGTCCAAAATCTGCATCACAGAGCCTGTGAAGTGATGCTTTCTCAAAGAGATACCCTTCCAGCAGGATGTGCTTAGAGAGTRCAAATACAGCAGTTCATCCTTGTGAACTAGAGCTAATATTTAAAGCTTGAATTGGGAGTGAGAGGGGTTTGGGGCATTTCCAGGAGAAAATGTGTTCTCTTGAGGTAGCTAGAAGTCCTCCAGTATTACAGCAATGGATTAGTGATGGTGACAATATTGAAGAGTGAATTTAGCCCAAGTATCGCACCAGTGACAGATAATTCTTTGTTAGTTTTATTATGATACCACTGAAGAAAACTAGACCTGGTTACAGGACCCCATTTATGCCAGATAGTAATGTAGTAGAAGAGATTACTAGTAGGGTATGTATAGAACACTTTCTACCAGTGACTGCCAGAATACCTTTTCTTTTGATTTCCCAATGCAAAAAAAATAGCTTTCTCCTAAAATCACCTGTAAACACAGATCCTGATTCTATAAATTCATCTGTTACAGAGAACAGGTAACATAGCAGTGTCTTTGGAATCCAAACTCTACCAGCATTAGAGTTCACCACGCTTTCATATGCCTTCAATTTTGCACAGATGACCAAAGCAGTGGAAATGTGGCTTTTTGAACTTCAGCACTGATGGAGAGCCCAAGTATGTGCCTGAGGTCCCAGAAGCATGAAGACCACATTACCGGGTCTCACTTCTCGTGTTGCCTGAACTTCTTGTGTGTCCTAGACTCTGCTACTGCAAGTGGGGAATTACCTTAAACCCAAATGGAGTTAACAGCATTACGGAAGTCTCACAACAGTGTTRCTGCTTTCAAGATTCAAGGAGGAGGAGGGATATACAGTGTGTGACAGAGTTGCAGCCTATACAGCCTTCATTGTCAGTGATTAYTATTATCATTACTTAAATTTATGTGGCTTAAAGTACCACGTCATCCTGTGATCTGTATGCTGTCTATGGAGAGAATTCCTGGTAAAGACTGAGGTTGCTTCTGACACATGGCCAAACACCTTTCTCCCAGACTAGTTTCCCAAGAGGAGCTTGCTCTTTGGAGGAACAGTTTCTTCCTGTCTGCTGAGGTTTCAGTATCCAGGTGTTTTAAAGTCTTAGCCAGCACACAACAGCTCTCTATGTCTCTAGTTCTCACTTTATAATGCTGCTCAAAAGACAGGCAGCTTGGGACCTTATAAACTGAGCTTCTTAGACTGAGCTAATTCATTAGGTATGGTGTGTGTTCTCTGTACAGATGTCTTGTTCTGCTGGCTTTGGTGTGAAGCTTGTTGCACATAATACTGAATTTTCRTAGAAGAATGGCTCACAGAATGGACACAAAAGAAGTAAAACAGGTGTTCCCATTATGATAGTTTGTATAACATTGCTTGAAAGGTTATTAATAAAAAACGATATATGTGCATAGTTAACTTCAAAATCCAGCATTTGTATGCATGACAAAACACTCTCACTCTGCTAGACCCTTCTGCAGCATGCACAGGCCATGCTGTAAGATCTTCTGGATTCAGCACAGCCCCAGGATGCAATGCAGAAATTATTACTGAACATGTATGTAAGTGTAGATATGCATGTACATACAGAGCCCTGCGCTCTTCCTCTTCTCTACATCAAATACCAATGCCGTGCCAGAGCAATAGCAGAAAGATGCCCACCAAGGCTTGCTGACGTACATCTTCCTATCAGAAAGGAAAATAAATCTTAAACCAGCTTTTTTCTTAATGAGACACCTTTAATTTGAGTGTAAGTACTATGGGCCAGCCTCAGCCTTTTGGCTGTTTCGTTTCGAAGTTCTTATACTATGGAGAATTCAGTTCGATGGACAAATTCTGCCCTAGTTGTCATTTATTGAATCTACAGACTGCAAGAGAGTTGCCCTAGTAAATGTAGGAAATGTAGACTCCATGCAGGTGTGGAGSCAAATGTTTAGGGGCAGTAGCCACTGCTGCTCAGATCCCTGTGTTACGAGGTGCAGGARGTAGAGAGAGAGAGAGCTGGCAAAGGCACTTGGTGTAACGTCCAGTACTGGAGCACAGCAGACGAGCTGGGACCAAAGTGTCCATGCATAGCAACTACTCCTGCACAAATGCTGCTGTGCAATATGGAAAGACTGGTCAAGGCTTCTCCCTGGCACCTTCTCTGGTTTCTGCCAAACAAAATTGTCAGCAAGCAGTGAGGAAGTTGTTGGAGGTGACAGCAAGGCGAAGCCACCACTCCAAGGTAAGCAGCCTGTTACTGTTAAGGTGGGAGATGAGAAAGTGCAGTGAGAGGTTTGGGTGCTCAGCCAGCAGGGAATGGCACATAGAAACCTAGAGCAGAGGCAGTTTTGTCGGCTTCTTCATTTCTTCTAAGAGCTTGTACAGGAAGCAGATGCTCCTCTTCTTTTGACAGGCCTCTAGAGGTCAGGCGAGGGCCTCCATTGCGCCCTGCTCTCTCCCTGTTATTAAAATTCTCCCTGAGTCATGGTAATTAAGCAGAACTAGGCTCTGCACAGAAGAACGGAAGTGCATTGACTTTAATAAAACAGAGTGTAAAACAACTTTAGATTAACTCCAGCCTTGTTTATTCTTGCACACTTGTAATTCTGGTTTGGTATTTCCCCAGTGAATGGAGCCGTTGTCCGCTGCTCTGAGACACATCACCTCACTTCAGCCTGCTAAGTACTGAGTAGGGAGGCCAGTGCCTTTTCTTTCTTTCACTAACTAATCCCCCCAAATTTGGAAACAGCTGATGGAGAAAAGGAGGGAGGAGAGGGAGGTGTCCCTGTTCCCCACTGTTGTCATTCCTCAAGAGTCAGGAAGGCCGTTAGGTTTAGATGCAAGCCAAATATTTCTGTAATAGCTAGTAGAGAGGGTGTCCTAGAGGCACTTGGATAGTCCTCACTGCTAAAGCAATTCTGGTTTCCTGCCAGGCACATTAACTTTTTTTACTGATGCCTTTTGTCTCACTGACTCTCTTAGCGACTGTGAATAGCTCCACTCTCCTTCCTCCCCTCCTCCATGGTTTACATGACATGAGTAGAAGATGTGGTGCTGAGCAGTGCTCACACTGCACCCTCTGTCTCCTCCACCTCTTGCCAGCTTACCAGGGCTGCTGGGCCACAATAGCCGTTTCCCATCGAAGGCGATCCTATGGATGCCTTGCCAGTGCCTGGTGAAATACATGTGTGTGTAAACCTTTGGGCTAAAAATAAATAATTAAACAATAAAAATAAAAAGAATCAAGTCAGCAAACTAAAGGAAGGACAAAATCTAATTAGTTTTATCTGCTGTTTGTTACGAGGCTGTCAGGCTGCTCTATCCCGTGGTTTTACAGCATTCTGGAAAATAACCGTTATAATAATAAACAACCTTGCACTGGGTTGGTTTTGGAGCAAATGGGGAGTAGTTTAGGGAGAGGAAGTCTGCAGACCCTCTCCTCTCCTGCTTTCTCCCTCCTGCAGCACACTCCGAAGAGTGTGGAGGCAGGTTTTAGAGATTTCAGCTGTTTGCTCTTTTCTTGAACAAGATCATTACCCTTGTCTGTCACTTAGAGACAGAAAGCATGAGTGGGCGACTGCTTGGCAGCCAGTTCAGGGCACTCAGATTGTGTTTCCTACTCGGCCGCAGATTCCGTATGTGCACTTGGCCGAGTCATGTAGCCTCAGCTCCTGGCCTCAGCTCTTATGTGACATGGGAACAGGCCTTCAGTTCCTCGCAGCAGAAACAGTAGGGTGCAAGTGGCAGCAGATGTGTGTTCTAGGGAGACGGGAAGAAGCGGGGTTGTAAAATGATCTAAGTGCTAARTGTTTGTACTATACTGATCTCAGCTACCGCCGGTTGAGAAATACTCCTTGTGAACGAGCATGATTGTTGTCATCGCTACACTCCACTTTAGTGATGTGCAGTAATGGTGATGGTTTGTTAGGCTGGTGTCTTYTAACGCTGATGGATAATTTAAAAAGTCTCTCCTAGCTAGTTGTTAATCAGCCTAGCCTATCCTATGGCCTGGTCTTCACACCAGTGAGTGCAGTGGAAATTTTCACACTGATTTCAGGGAGAGCAGGCTAATCCTATGTTTGATAGCTGTTGCATGGTTATCCAGGCAGGGGACCCAGCTGAGCTGAGAAGCAAGTCTCCATCTGAAGATAACATGTGAAAGCTTGGAGAACTAGAAACTCAGTCCAGGTAGTTGTAGCAGGAAAAGATGAAAGAGAAGGCTAAATTAAAGGGAGGGGGGTAAGCAAATCAGAAGACAGGAAAGAGAAGACAGTGTAGAGAAAAGCATGAAGAGAACAGAAAGGAATAGGAGTAGGGGGCACTTGGAGGAGACAGGCAGAGAAATGGGAGAGTTGTTTCCATTGGTATTTGTTCTTCCATCTCCAGATAGCAAGTCAGTATTAACGTTACCAAGAAACAACCCTCTCTACTGTGGAATAAATCTGCCACTGTATTCCCCACTCCATAAATGACAACCAAGTCTGTGTCCTCAGCACCGTATTGTGTGTTCAGTGCTGTACTTTATRTTGCTTTTCATGATGGTTAAGCCTGTATCATTGCTGGCCTTAGGTTTCCTCTCTAGAGACTCACATTCTTAGACAGGTTGTGGAAGATCCATGGTATATTATTGTCGATGCAGCAGTTTGTGGCTATTTTCCTTGTTTTTCCTTTGCTCTGCTACTTCTATTGCACTTTTAAAAAGTGGAAGGGAGAGAAATGAGTAGGTGATCAGGAAGGAGTAAAAGAGGAAGGAAGAGGCAGAAAGAGGTGTCCTGCTCTGTGAAGACCTCTAGCAAGATGGCGAGGCAGCTACTGGCGTCGTTAGCTTTGTTAGCCTCTGATTAAGCTGCTTCTAGCCCATGCAGAGACCAGCAAGAGAGGAAGACAAATCTACCACTAAAAACAAACATACATTGGATGCCCTGGCAATAACTCCAGTCCCAGTAAATGACTACTATCTTTGGCTGACTGAGCTCTGAGCACCACGGGCTGTGTCCTGCTGAGTCCTCACCAGCTGATGTAATTGCAGGCATAACCATCTTTCTTGCCTCCTTGCTTCTAAATGCCTGACTGAAGTCTGCATGAATGGTTTACAGTGTATGCCCTGGGAGTTCAAGTACAGCTCTGCAATAGTTTCCTGGCTTTGCCAAAAAAATTCCATGAAAAGTTATTTAGCCTTTCTWTGCCTGTTTCCCCATCTATCAAATGGAGTTATTAATATTGGTTAGTGGTGAAAGGGGTCACAATGAGGCTTAAACCATCAGAATTCATGACACAATCTGAAATCCTCTGAGAAGGCAGATGGGAAGGAATTACTTCCTAATGTTACTTCTGAGCATGGTCTTTCAAATGCCATCCTTATCCCAAGGAGCTTCCACCATGTATCTGCCATCACTGAAACAGAAAAATACTGTCTTATCACTAATTGCTTTCCGAGGCATTTTTTTTCCTTTGGTCTGTGCAGAAGGTGTCACAGATGGGGCAGGCAAATCTTTGAGATTAGCTCACAGGGCAGTCAGAAAGACTTTAGATTCTTTTACAACAGGATGGTCTTCCAAGAATGAGGCAGTGTGCTGGACAGAAAGCTGAGAAAATGGGAAATTTAATAGTGGTGAAGAAGAGAGACTTGGGAGAATAATGGAGCTGCCAGGAGTATAAGGGCTAAACAGGAAAAATTTATAAACCTTAGTACGTATACCAAGCTATGAGTTAATCAGTTTCCCAGACATATGGCAAAGAAAAAGTAAAAACAGTAGAATAAGGATTAATTGACTGTGAAGCATTTGGGAATTGATAGGTTGGGTCAAGGAAAGAAGAATCAGGCCAACAAGCACTGACTGTTAGAGACTAGAGCAGAGCTACAAGATGTCCTAAGGCAAGGAGAAGAATGGAGGAAATGTAATACCACTAAAGATATGTGAGAAACTCATTAATGCCTTAAAAATGAGGAAAGAGTTGCTTAAAAAGTTGAAGCAAAAAAATATGATGAGGAATAGAGCAGAATGAGACCAAAGCATGTGTGGATAAAATCAGAAAAATCTTGGCCCAAAATGAGTTATATGTGCCTGGGAACATACAACGCAAGAGAAAGAAATCCTATAAATGGAATTTATTCCTATGAAGGAATTAATCAGAGAATCCCCAAATGGTTGACATTGGAAGGGACCTCTGGAGATTATCTGGTTCCAACCCCCTTGCTCAAGCAGGGTCACCTAGAGCACATTGCACAGGATCGCCTCCAGGCAGATATTGAATATCTCCAAGGAAGGAGATTCCACAACCTCTCTGGGTGACCTGTTCCAGTGCTCTGTCACCCTCACAGGAAAGAAGTTTCTCCTCATATTCTGATGGAACTTCCTGTGTTTCAATTTGTGCCCATTGCCTATTGTCCTGTCGCTGGACACCACTGAAAATAGACTGGAAAAAAATAGTCTGAAAGTATGTGTTATGAACCACAAAAGTAAAACACGTAAGAGGTCATGCAGAGGGTTGGAATGGTCATTGTCTTTTTAAATTCACTTATCTCCAGAGCAGTTACTCCTAGATACGTAACASAAGTCATCCTGAAACAGGGATGGAACTAGGCCAGAACAAAGGGGTGCAAATTAAATAATACTTACACTGAATAAGTATTGGGCCTGAGGGACTTCCCCTTCAGATATGGCAGCCAAAGCAATCTTTGAACAGTTAGCAATGGACTTCAAGAGCTTATTTCATACTGAGAAGATTCTGCAGACTAGAGAATGGCAAATAGGGTATTTGTTTGTGAAGAGGGGGAAAAAGAGGACCCAGGAAACTTTAGATCAGCCACCTAAGCCAAAWGCCTGGAGAGAAACCTCAACGAATTATGAAACAATCAATTCATTAACAGCTATCGGATAAGAGAGTGGCAAAAAAGAGTCGACATGGATTTGTCACGGTGATTTAATTTCCTTCCTTTACTGGCTATGTGACTTAGAGGATAAGGCAGAAGTAATGTATGTTTTTACTTTAGGAAGGCTTTCAATACCTTCTGACATGACATTTTTGTAAGGAACTAGGGAAATATAGCATATATGAAACCACTGTTAAGATAGATGTACATTGGTTGAAAAATAAATCATAAAGGCTGGGGTTTGAGTCTCCACTAAGTGTAGCCTTCTGAAATTTAAGAATCTAGTCTAAATTATTCTGTATAGAGCAAGTCAGTATAGAGAGGGTCTACATCCCCTCTGAAGGAAAAGTACCTAAAATTCATGGAAAGAATCCTTGGTAAGCTACTTCTCTTCCTCCATTAACTATTGAGGGAAGCTAGAAAAGCAGCTTAGACTAGAAAGCTAGTTTTAATCCCACCCCAAAATGGTATCTGAAGTCACACCTGTAGGACATTATTTTACTTAAACTATTGAGATTATACCATGGAGAATACACTTACCTTTTCATCTATTTAACTCCCTCACATACCTCTGTTTATGCCAACACACCTCAACACATGCCAGTGTCATCTCCAGCCTCTCCCATGCAAAGGTTCTGTTTCAGAGCTCTCCCACCTGGACCTGTAACCTCATCCTGCTCCTCCAGAGCCAAACACAGTCAGTACTGGTGATTTGGGGTGTCGGAGCATCTGAAAAGAGCCCACGATCACAACACACACTCTCCCTGGTGGCTGGCGTGTAGGTAGATGCCAAGAGCCCGGTGTACAGAGAGCGCACACTGCAGCCGCTGCACCAGATGGCCTGCCTACTCTCGGTTGTAAGAGCTGCTTTGTATTTCTTAGCTTTACTGATGCGAAGAGAACATTTTGAACTGTGTAAGCCTTATAACCTTGTATCATTGGCACACGAGCAGCACTGTTGAACATAATAACAAGAGGGAAAGAGCTGCAGAATTAAATCAGAATTTAAATCTTAGGGTTTGCAGCTCAGAGCAAGAAGCTTTAGCTATGTTATTTCCAGGAATTGGTTGAGTCATATTTGAGAGAATAGTGGATAACATTTATTCTTTCATGACTRTGGTTGAATAAATTATTTGCCAATAATTTTATCTATGATTTGACCAGTTCTGGCTGATTCCTGTAATGTGCGTGGTGTGTTGGCTGGATTATGGATGTGTGTGCCAAATATGCATATCCAGTCCTTGGCATCTAGCAGTGAATTTATTTCCCAAAGACAATTTTCAATGAGATTTACCCCAAAGCAACTGAATGCAGGATTTGATCTGTCATATTCAGAATGATTCATTTTTCACCTCATCAAGTAGGAAGAGAGGAGAGAAAAAGAGAGAGGGAAAGTTATTCCATTCTTCACAACACTTATCTTCAAAGTCTCGGCTGTCGCAGAGCAGTACCCGGCTGCCCACTGAGGGACACTACAAATGTTGCTTGGCAACCCCACGCCACGGATGGGAAGCGCTCAGCAGGCTGAGCATCGCACAGAGACGCCGAGACACAGAGAGTGAGACAGCAGCACACCAGGACACTCGCTCCTGTCTGGCCCAGTTAGAAATGACACCACTCTTGCCCTGGTAATTGTCGTAGGCTCTGGGCCACAAAGTCTTTTCTGCTGAGTGGGAGAATAATTGCGGTTCATAAATGGTGACGAGTCCCCTGCTCGCTCCCCAAGAACAAAGAGACTTTGTATCTATTAATATCCTGAAGGTCACCGAATTCTTCCTAGCATAGCTAGCTGTGARCAAACCTTCAATGGCCCAGAGGTGCAGCTTGGTTAAACACCTAGAGGGATCAGGAAATAAGTCATTCTCCTGTGCAGCATTGCACGGCTGCCTTGGCACCTTGTCGGAAATAGCAAGCTTTGGTACAGAGCTGGTGTAGCCCTCATGGTCTAAGGATACTAGAGAAGCCAAGTTTGCAAGAAGAGGCAATAGCTTTATTCCGCCAGTTGTTAAACCTGAAAGGCAGAGAAGTTTTCAGGCACAGTATTTCTTCATCAGTTTTGTCACTGTTGAAAGTTAAGTGAAATAGCTTGACCTCACAGAGTAAATCCTATGTGGCTTGTATGCTAACACATGTTGCCAAACTCCTAAATATTTTCAGCAACTAGCACCTCTGGAATATTTTCTTCTTTGTGTCTACATACAGAGCAAAAGTATAGCTGGCTCGGTAAGGACATGAGGAGCAAGAGATTGGTAACAAACCACCTGGGAAATTTAGCAAAATGGAATTTAGGGAGCAAAAAAATGTTCTATTCCAAGCTAGAAATTTTACTTTCCTTAATACCAATCTGGGGAGAATATGGTGCCTATTTTTCTCTGATGTTGTGCAACATTAGACTGATCCTTTTTACTCAGTGAGACCTAAAGATTTGGGAGCAAGAAGAGCTTAAAACTGTTTTTTCTTAACTACTTAAAAGTGCAACAATCCAAGAGTTTTGTTTATGGAAAGTATCCRCACTCCAGTAATCCTGCAGTTGCTTGTTATCAAAAATCTCTAGATATTTTTAGAAGTCCTGACCACCKTGTTTAGTCCCTGTTGTTCTGCATTCGTGTTTTTGAGTTGCATCTTTTCTTGGGAGTTTTTTAAGTAAAATAGACTAATAGTTTCGTATGTATATTAGAAATAGGATTTCTACTTATGCAAGCTGTTTTCTGGATCTTACTGCCTGCAGGAGTGTACCTCATTTTAAAACAACCACTCAGTTATTTTTTTCCCCAAATTAGGATTCTTCTGCCCAATTATGATGTCTCCTGATTGCCTTGCTCCCTAAACACATGCCTTGGTGGGTTCCCAGGTTTATTCCAAATCCAGCCACTTCTGCCCTCCGTTTTTCTGGGCTCCTGAAGTCATTATGGACACTTCGTGGTGGACACTTGCTGCGCACAAAACTGCCTTGAAAAACACGTGCAAAATTTCGTGGTGGACACTTGCTGCACACAAAACTGCCTTGAAAAACACGTGCAAAATTTCAACTTCTGTCTACAAAATAAATGCACTCTCTTTTTTCTTCCTCTTATGTAAATTAGTCAGTGTTTCATAAATAATTCTTCTGTCTTTGGTTTTCTTTTTTTTTGAGACTTTGTCTCTGTGAATTTTTTCCCTTTTTTTCATTGTCTGTTCTCTTAAAGAAATTGAAACAATTACATGGCATTTCCTGAGAAGTTTTTCACTTTGTGACACACTGAGCCCTATTCTGATCTTCTTCACTGAGATTTTCTGCTGCTCAAATTCAGCTCAGCTCACTGGAGTCCTGCCTGATTTATTGCCAGAGGAAATCAAAGCAGAGATAAGCTTCTGTTCCTTTCCTCTTTCATTTCTCCTCTCCTCTCCCCTCTCCTTCCTTCCTTCMTTTCCTCATTCTCCAAAGCACCCTGGGGAGCAAAGATCCCAGCACACAGAATCCAGGTGAACATGTGGTTCTCTCCATCTAGTCTTGTGCAGACTGCTTGGCCCCCTGGCTGCAAGCGTGTATTTGATCCTGCCTTAGCAGTGGGGATAAGAACTTTTYCCTTCACTGAACACAAGAGAAGAAAGAGGAGATTAGTGAAGAACTTTTCTTACATGTCCACAGAATTCACACTATCCTCAAAACTACCATCTGTTGACATAAACTTATGAGATGGAGAGTACTCTTGACTTGTCTGTTAAAATAAATTAAAGACTGACACCCATCACTCATCAGCACACGTGTTATCCTACTCTTTCTTTATCATGTCCGTGTCTACCTGCTTTACTCACCTTTCACTAACCCCCTCTAACCTCACTGTCATACCCACATGCGCATGTATCTATATGTTTCTAGTCACTTGTGCCCCACCTGTGACCCTGCCCCACCTACCTGGTGCTACCTAGGGCTGGTTCAGTTGGCTTTGGGCTTCAAGTTAACATCCTACATGCAGCRTGAGAAGGAGGCCAGAAAGAGAAAGTTGGGATTTAGATTGCAGTCATRTTTCTAAGTCTTTGGTTTCCTGTAGCTTTCAGTTTTCTCCCCCAGAGGCATTTCTCTTGAAGTATGAGCTCTCTCATCCTTTCCTTTCACTGACTTTCACAAGTGGTGAGAGTGAAGAGGGTCTAGGAAAGCCTTGCTTTTGTTTGCTAGCAGGCCGTGCTGATGCCTCAGTGGGTAGGAGGCCAGAACCAGGCTTGCTCTTGCACTCCAGAATGATAATACCTTTTTGAAAAAAATAATTGCCTTTGATTAAAATGTAAGGGCACCATCTTCTTTCTGTTGTTGTCATTAATGAGGGCTGCAGGCTATGGGCCTTTGAAGTGTTTCCTTTTGGCTCATCTCCCTGGTCTTTCTTCCTTATTTCTTCTTCTTCTTTTTTTTCTTCTTTTTTTTTTCTTTTTGATTCTCTCAATTATCTGCCCTTTCCAGCTCAGAGTGAGATTTGTTAATTTTCACATGCTTGCAAAAACCTGCCTGGCACACTCCAGCTCCCTGGCAGCCTCTGAATGGGCAGCCAGTCATGGAAGCAAGCAAAGAGGCAGCACATCTCTCTCATTAGMTGCCTTGACCCCCAGTTGGCCACTCCAGAGGGAGGAGGAAAAARCTGTACAGTTACTCACCTTGCCAGAATGCTTGCTGTCCGCTAYGGAAATACCGTTCAGCAAAGTGTGAATGAACACACTGTTTTGTTTAATTAAAGATTATCCGGAGCTATTTTGTTTGTGATCTTATGCTTTTATAAGCTAATGGACTTCTCTACATCACCTAACCTTGAAGTTACTTTTCTGTTTTCCAGCCTATGAATGAAATAACAGGACATTAGACCGAAGTTTAATGAACCTTCAAATATTTTCATCTGTATTAAATGTCACAGCTGATTACTAGCTTGGATTAGCCATGAAAGAAACAGTAAGCTTTAAAAATCATATCTCTCTCCTCAGAACTGTGGTGTAGACAGTGGAAACATGACTGGGACGTTCATCTCTTCCTTGCAGAGGGCTTTCCAAAGGTGGAACAAAGGTGGAACAATGTCCGAGTGATTTGAGTAAGGTGATGCTACAAATCAATTGGGGAGCTAGGAGAAAACTATCTCCCCTGGATAAAAGTCCAGGGCTTTGTCCATTGGACGGTATTGAGCACTTTTCTCTAGGCTATCCTCTGTAGATAACACAGGCCCAGATTTCATGTGGAAGCCAAGAATTTCATTACCTCTATGGAGCCATCTGCSTCCTGTAAAAGCTAATGAGAGGCAGCACCTACCTGCCTTTTAAAATATGATCCAAAAGCCTTATCCTCTTTTCAGCTGGGATAGTTAAAAATCCTTGTGGAGAAAATGGGTCTTTGTCRTCTTAATCTGTTTTCTTTTCCCCARAAAAGTGCGTGTGARTGCCTATAAGGAGCTTCTATTTATCTCTCTCATGAAAGACCATCTGCATGAATTTCTGTCTGGCCTTTAGGGAGGAAGAGATTGCTCCAGATACGAGCAATCTCTTAGCTCAGATGCTTGTCCCAGTTACAGGTGTAAATCAAACTTGAGCATTGTACCTTCTGGGCCAGCTAAACTTCTCAGGGATGAGAAAAACAAATTAAAACAAAACTGAGGATTAATAGCAACATCACAAATGTTTTGAATTTTGGAGTCCTTTAGACATCCCCCCATCCCTGAGTGGCTTTTACCTGTCAAAGAATATTTTCCCCTTCATCTTCACTGGCTTATAAGACAACTTAATGATATAAGATTGTCTGAATTTTGCAGCTTGCTGGAGTCATGCTTCAGTGTGGGGATGTAGGCACTGTGGAGTATCAAAATCACTTATTTCTGCTTTATCTYGGTCTCTTTGTATAACACTGTTATTCTCCTCCCCACTTCCCATCGCCTTTTCCTCTCAAGAACATGCACGATCCTCATTTGCAGGCAGATGCTTTTCTTCTAAGTATTATTTTAAAACTCTCCCTGTTCCTCAGGCTGGAAGTTGCTCTCTACTTTTTTTCCCCTATTGCTCCTCTACTTGGGAAAGATGATTTAAAAGAGATTGAAATGAATCTTCCACCCTTAGATTTTCTGGTGCCTCCAGCAAGAACACATCGGAGAGCTCCAAAAGTGACCAAAGATGAGTCTCCAGACTCTACTTTGTGGCATGTTTGTCTCAGAAATGAAAGGTGAGCTCCCCCATGTACAAATCTGCATGGAAATGCTTTAATTGTTGCTATGTAGTCACCGTGGAGAAGATTATACAGATTCCTGCTAATGGAAATGTTGGTGCCCAGCTGGATCCGTTTTTGGGGGACAACAGTATTAACAGGGAATGGTGTGGGACAGCGAAGCTGTGGGAGCTCAGTGAGTCCAGGAGAGGACGTGGTGCACACAGAACTTTCTGCTGCATTGGGCAGAGAACTCCAAATTCTGCTGTATTACCAAATTCCTGTGGCTTAACAAGTCACCATGTGCCACTGATCAAAGATAACCGATAACAGTCATTATCCCTAGGTCGTGTCGAATGTGAGGTAGGACATGCGAAGCTGAAACCTCTCGCTAACATCTAGTAACTTTTAGAGCCGTGGTTACTTGATCATGTGTCTTCAGCTTCAAAGTGAGACAAAGTAGATGCGACGTGAACTGTATGCATCTGACTGAACAAATTTTAATCCCAGGCAGCCTCCTGTTCAGAAGTGTGAGCCTTCATTGAGCTGGGGTGTTGCAGCTCCCAGCAGCTCAGGGGTGAACGGTGTGAGCAATGATGTTAAAACTTTGCCTCAGCAAAGCCCTTTGGGACCCCTGGGTTTTTCTTCAGGAATTGGATCGGACCTGTATCGTTTTCTCCCGKGAACAAGAGGGTGATGAACGTGACACTTTGGTTGCCACGGGAACACAGCGTGAGGCTTGTGTTAGCAGCACTTCTTCCTGCAAGCAGGCGCTGCTGGCTGTAGRGATGGGCACAAGCGGCACAGTCGGCATCTGTTCAGGTCTTGCCTGCCTGCTCTCTCAGGGATATCTGAGTCTGGGAATGTGGGTCAGCCCCACATATTTTAGAAAAGGAAGATCTGAAGGGACCGGTCACTGTAAGGTGGAAAAACGAGTGACAGTTTGGAGGTYCTCAAAGTCCTCATTGAAACCTCTGCTGCAAAATCTTGATGAAGATCCTGGGGTTCCATAAGGAGCTTTACTAAAGAAACTGCCCTCCTGTCATAGGAAATAGTGGAAAATATTTAGTCCATAGGGAAAAAATGGACTCTTGAGCTTCCCTTGTAACTCTGCTGTCTGGACTGCTTTAGCATCACTAGAAGGATGGCAGGGACCAGACCTAGACACAAACTAACCTATGTCCTCATGCTGTGCCCCTACACTCTTCTACCACAGCCCACTTCTTCCTGCAGGCTTTTGTGTGTTCSCTACCCCTGTACCCTCAGCAATGCTCATGTTCAGCTGCTGACTTCCACATCCTCCCCTCTCCTGTCCACCCTTAGGACCTTCCTGAGCCTCAGCCTGGAAATAATCAGGAGGCATTTCATGCTGTTACAAAGCCATTTGGTGCTTTCAGAATGACAATTTCAGAGGGACTCCTCATTGCCACTGCTATTTTCCTCTCTTTAAATCCTCACCTGCTACCATTTTTATCAAGGGAAGAAATACATTTGTAAAGATCTTGCAGAAGTAAGTGTTGCTGAAGCAAGGAGAGGGGGTAAGGCTGCAAGCCTGCCTGGGAGACAGGTGAAAGCAGTTGTCAACTTGTCTCACTAATGTGGTGATTGGAATGGATATTGGAAAGGGTGGGGACACCCCAGGAAGGCATAAAAGAGGAAACCAAGGTTAAGGGGAAGGGGAAGGTTAAGGGGAAGGGGATAATGCTCTTAGGCACTAAAAGAAAGTGGGAAAAATACCAYACAGAGAAGCTAACCAGATGGCTATAAACTATGATAAAACAGGATTTAAAGAAACAGCTTGCAACATGGCTAGTGTTAGTCTCTAAGATGCATTGGATATTAGGTAGAGAGTAGCAATAACAGCAGAAATGCATTAGGAATGTGAAGTTTGTTGCTAGAAAAGTTCTTTTCTATCTGTCATAAATCTTTACCTCTTCACCAGTTTAGCTGCTTCCTGCATTTCCTAAGCAGGCTTAGTGTTCGAACATGGCCAGAGGGATTCAATTTGAGCTSCAAATAATAATAATAAATTCCATAAAGTGATTCCATGTGGAGAGTATAGATAATAGTGCCTTATGTTTACGCAGTAGGGTCCATGAGACTTTGGGTCAGGCAGACTGAAGAGTGGTTTCTCACCTGCTGTTGAAATGCTGCTTGCTCTGGGGTGAAACACTGCACCTGCTCTGCAGTAACTGCACTAGGAGTATGGCAAGAAAAGATACCTTTTCTCACTGAAGGTATTGAGTTAAGCCTAGGTAGGGAAAGGAAATACAATTCTTCAGACTGGATTTTAGCCAGGATACTGAAGTTAAACATCTGGTTAATTAATTAAAAGAGCTGCAATAGCACTATGCTCCCTGCAGCCATGCTGGGACGCTGGAATCTGTGGTGTTTCATGAGGGTGAATCCGTCTCTTCCATTGAACTTACACTGCCAGGAGTCCTAAGGCTTTACCTGGAAAGTGGCTCAGCTGAGTCTTCATCAGTAGCTCCTGCTTTTGCTGGTGAGTCAAAAACCCGCAGACTCGCTGCCTGTTTTAGCCGGTACCACAATTCAGACCTAGGCATGTCATTATGTTTCATCCAGTGTAAGAAGAGTAGGAGCTTCATAATAGCTCCTCTGAGATCTCTCATTCTTTCTATTAGCAGGATGATCATGTGCTTAGGAAGAGCAGAGAGAAAAGCATATCTATTATCACCTCTTTCMCTGTGTTTGCCTTGGGTTATCTCGTACTTATTTCCACATGTGAAGGCCATCCCAGCTGCTCTGTCCTAGGACTGACTCATAAACAGAGAGCTCTGGGACTTCGTTCTTAGAGACGATAAGAATCTATTTATTAGGCAGCCAACCCTCTTGAGGTGGGAGGACTTTATGATAGCTTCCCAGTGTTATTTCTGATTAAAATTATTTTATTAAGAGCCTCTTCTATTTAGAGATTTTGCCTTACTAGAAGCAATGGCTGGCTTTAGGTTTGAATTTCAGTATCTATTATATTGGAAATTGTGAAAAACCTCTCTGCCTCACATTCTTCAAAAATGAAATTCTCCCTTTCTCTCTGCTCTATATATGCCAAAATGGGGATGGTCCTACTATACTGAGGTTCGTAGTGCTGCTGTTCAGAACCTGAAAGGCCATGCTTCATAATGTGTTAATTTTCTTCAGTGATAGAGAAAAGTGTCTTTTCACTTCRTACTGTTAGCCAGTTTGACTGATCCAGCACACAAGCTGCCATGACTTATCTTTTGTCTTCTTGCCTACTCCTATGTCACCTCAGTGTGTCAAGTGTAGTACGAGTATAATATTAGTAGATTCAGCTCTGCTCACCAAACAGAGTAGCATCATGCAGTTTGCAGACRGTTCCCTGTTACAGGCATGGAACTTTATCCTTGTAATCCTGTACTTGGGACATGGAGCACCTGAAAACACAAGCTGAGACTGCTACTTGCCATCAAACTTTGAATCAAATCCAGATTAAACAGAAGGACCTTGGTGTCCTTTTTGTATTTAGATTTGTGGGAATTCTTTTTGCCTGTTTGACACATGACTGTGCTAGGGAGAGGTTTAACACTGAAGATGCATCCCTCTAGGAAGGACTCAAAGCACTTTATTGCATTAACTTGGATTCATTCCACTTTCTCAGGCAAAAGAGGAAGTGCTGTGGACATGGGTTTGAGTGACATGGATAGTTCCAGGAAGATAAAAAATAAAAAGCTGGCCATCATGAATTGACAGGAAGAGGTACTCTTCATCTRTGCCTCTAAAGTGATTGAGATCTATGTAGCTGAACTAGGTCTAGAATATGAAATTCAATTACATTCTGTGCTTCTGTATGGCCTTCTCTTTCAGTTTTTTTTTACAGATGGACATTCTGTCATGGAGCAGCTTGAGCTGATATACTGGAGGGATGTCTTTATTAGTGGCTAATGTCTTCCATGCTTGAAAGTGGAAGAAAAGTTGTTGTTTTCCCCTGATTGAGAAGTTGGCCTACATTGTTCTCAAGGTGCTGAAGAGAGCAGCAGTGCACTCTGCATCAGAGGCTTAATCAGATAAACCACATTCTCCCCTTTCTGCCTCCTTTCATTCACCATGCCTAAATTTCTCAGTCTGGTAAGGGAATATAATGCTTTTGTGTTTTTCCCCTTTATCTCACAGACTTTCCACAATCATCTTTTTAAATRCCTGATGGACCCAAAGCCTCCTGTTTCTTAGGGACCATCTGGCTGGAGGATATCTGGTTAGGATAGAAAGTCCTGCATCTCTACCAAATTCAGGGTCATTAAATTATCCCAAATCAACCTTTCCCCTGTGATTTCAATTGTACGCAACAACTACATCCACTTCCTGTCCGAAGATCTGTCTTTGACAGTCTTTTTAGGACACCTGTTGTCCACGGAGGCTCCTGTTAGTCTCCCAGCATCGAGGCAGAACTCTTTCCTTCAGATCTGCAYGCATCAAAGTGCTAGCTCAGTCCTCCCATGTGTCTCTCATACTGAGTTTTCTACCTCTGAGAGAATCTTCCCATCCCCAGTTTGGATATGTGAATATATATCCCTTTCATAGAGATTTTTGTTCGTCTAGTCTTTACTTGAATTTTTGCTTTCTGAGGTTTTGTTGTTTTGCTTTTATTCTTTTTCCTTTTCTGATTCCTTCCCTTTGCTCCTAATCCCACCACCTGGTATGGCTCACAGTGCAGAATCTCTCTGCCTCCTTGGTGTATATGCCTTTCAAATATTTGTAGACATTTATCACTTCTCCCCCCGCCCTGCTTAGTCATCTCTCTGCCAAGCTAGACGTATTTAGTTCTTCTAATCTTTCTTTGCGAGTCACTCCTTCCAGTGCTCATAATTCATTTCTCCTTGCTCTTCTTTGAATTCTTTCCAGTTTGTCATCATTTAAAATATGTCTTGTTTGAGATGTTTTAATATGTACAGACACAAAAAACTGGGGAAGAGGAACTTCCTGAAGAGAGAAGGCTTTTTGGCTCCAACCCAGTGGGAATATCTAAGAGTGGGTAGATCTGGGAATTCCCATTGCAAGTTCTAGGTGGATCTCTCCGAGATAGAAGAGTCCCCTCCTCTTTTCTTGTGAATAGCTCTATTCGGTACCCCTCAAAATCTGTAATGAAAGATAGCTGTTTTTTTTTTCTCCCTGCTTATTTCTCCAGTTCTCCCCTTAACAAGATAGACTCATCTTATCCAAATGTCACAGGCTTGGCCTCTCATTCCCTATCTGTCTCTGTCTCCGTCTCAGGCAAAAGGCTTTGTGTATGAGTGATGCTTTTCTAGCGGGGTGTAAGTGCCCGAGAGACAGAGTGGCTACATCTTATCAGTGCTGAATCTCTTTCTCTCAGCTTTGTTCTTCTCAAATACTGATAGGCATGATGCCAAAGGAGCAGCAGAGAGCAACCAGCTCCTTTTTATCTTAGGAAGGCTTTTGCCTTCTGGACATTTATTGTTTCTGCTGCATCCAGGCRGTATAAGAATTATAATTCAAAATAGGTCCTGTTCCTAGGATCCCAGATGGAGTCTTTTCCTTCACATAACCAATCCGACAGTTATTTAGCTAGAACTTTCTTAATTAAAGCTACACCCTAGAGGCACGGCCTAGAGATGCTGTTCGGTCCCCACTTCTCGTGCTGAACTCCATGGTGGTTTCTGTGGCATTKTTGGTATCTTATGCAGCTGGTAATATGTGCTGTCTGAGATTAYATGATATGAGTGGAATTGAAAGGAGTGAGGAGGAGCAACAAGTGTTCCCTCGCTCATTAAATCCAGCAAGTTCAGCAACTTAAGTCTGCATTTAAAGCTTTGTATGTATTTCCCATGAGCATCTAGTGACTTGGAAAGGAGCAGCAGTTTATCTAGCCAAGTGATGCTGTCAAGGTTGCTAGTTTGAGAAGGGTACCAGTATCAAAATGCTTCCAGAAACAAAACAAAACCAATTACAAACTTGTATTATGTGGCACACAAGGGCACAGCCTTACATAGTACAATCTAGATTTCATTTGTGAATACCAAAACAATGTGATTTTCACCTATGAGTATTCATAAAAYAGAAGTGAGAGAGGTCTACTTTACTTCTTTCTGTATCATGTTCTTATACTGTCTTCCCACCCAAACAAGACAGATGTTCATGAAACATCTATCTTCTGTTTTGGCTGGGTCCTGGGAGTAATAGGAGTTCAATAAGTAGAAGTGTAAAACTATCTCAACTAACCAGACAGGAGATGTTTCTCTGGGGTGTGCAGGCTAGGTGGATCCATTAAGCCAAGCCACAAAAARGAAGAGAAAGCAAACAAGATTCAAACAAAGCAGGGTTGATTGGATGGGGGAATTTATTTCATCTCTGCAGCCAGTCTGTGCCACCAGCTGATGCCACTATATCATCATGAAATGCAGAAACAGGGAACCCAAAACTTCTTGAGTGAAGAGCAAGAGCTGCTATTGCTTTGACAGTGGATTGACTTCCCTAGCTCTCTGTTGAAGCAGCCTTGGAGAATCATACTGAACAGTGCATTACGGATATGCACACTGGATATTAAAAAAGAGAGAGAATGCATTTACTGTCACTTGCAGTTTGCCTTTCACCGTTCTAGTTGTCAAGGCATTCAGAAGCATTAAACAATAGGTCTTTGTCTACAGAAAGAAAAGTAGTGTCTCTATCACAAACTTAGCCAGGAGAGACAAAATTGTGCTGAAAAACTATTAGAAGGAAAAGTACTAGGCATTTTCAACACCCTCTCGACAGATACTAGTTCTGGGGCCTGATCCTTGAAACAGCACCATRTCATCTACTTTAGCACCTTCAAATTGTTTATCGTTATCATCGAGGCAGCAGACTGGGCTAGCTGKCCATTCTCTTTGATGCTGTTGCAAACAAGCTTGTCTTTTCCCAGAGAAATCAGCTCGCTTCAGTTTGTCATGTCTGTCTACCCTGTCACTCATGTTCAGAAAGAGGGTGGGGTATTTCTGTTTGTGTTTTGGCTTTCTAAGAACGTGCAGTTTCTTGAGATCCATTTGGATGACAAAATGTTCTACAAACAAACTGTATATAGGAATCATTGTTCACTGCTGAAATGCAAAACAACATTTTTTTTATTGAATCTCAAGAGAAGGATGAAATATGGTTCAGCACAGCATGACTTTAAGTATTCTACTAAATAGAGGTGGGATTACTACCACATTTAAAGCAAAGCATACATTCAAATACCTTGACCTGAGGTTTATTCTGTGCAAATATTTGACAAATGGCCTCCCATTTGAGTACAAAGATAAGTAATCAAGCTTGCCACTTTTCTGGCTATTGGCATAAGAATTTTTTTTCTAAACAAGAGATGTCCAAGTATTCAGGATGTTTAATGGATACTTTTCTCTGTTAGGAGAAGTTCCCTTTGTACCTCCCCTGACCCATTAAGATGACTTTTGTAAAAATAGTCTATGGGTTTTTTATTTACCCTGTCTCTCTTTGCATATGGCTTCTGAAGTTCTGATCCTTAGTGATGGATCCTTTTTACATCTTTTTTTTTTTTAATTGAAATCAGCCTCATGTCAGTTAAGGTTCTCTGAGCTTAAATAATTAATATACAAGCAGATTAGATTTTCCCCACTCCTGTTCTGAAGATATTCTTGAGCCAAGATGTTCAACCCCCGCCTTGTTTTGATTCATTGTAATGCAGTGGTAACAAAACCCGTGGCCCACTTCTCTAATTAGTCTTGTGTTCCTAAGTCTTTTGCTATTGCCTGCCATTCTGCTCATAGCTTAGCTTTTCCAGCTTTGTTGGTATTTTCCTAAACACCCCTAATAGTTCTCCCCCTCCTCTGAAGTATTTCTTTGAGCACGAACTGATAGATGGAAAACAAAAAGCAATGAAATACTCATTATTCATTGATCATGATCTTTCCTGCATTGTTGCTGCTGTTGGGTTTATTTTAATTGCCTCTCTATTTAGGGGAAATTGTTTAATTTTATTTAATGCCTTAGCTTTTAAATTTTTATTAAATGAAAATGCAGATGTACATTCAGTGTAGTTTCCCTGGACTTGTTTTCTTGTGGCTCATTCATCTCACTTTAATTAAAATAGGACAGGTGTAGAAGGGAAAATCGGAATGAGAGCAGAAGATGAGCAGTTGGTTGTCCCACATTGATTCTATGAGCAGGAAACGATAGGGGATGAGGGTTTCCTCTTTAAATTCAGTATGCCGTTCTGCTCTCCAATAAGCRTTAATGAGAGGAGAAGAAGAAAAACGACTCAGTGTCTGTAGATGCTGGAAAGCTGAAGTTCTCCTGACAGCAGGAATTAGCCTCCTAGGAGATAATGTCTCAACCAGATTTTTTCAAGGGAAGGCTTATTATGTGGAATTGTGTCAAATGGTAAGGAGTGGTATAAAGAGATAATCACAGTCCTCCAGCACTAATTACCTGTGCTCTATAGAAATCCCCAGCTTCATTCAGATTCTCTTAAAAAAAAAAAAAAAAGAAAAGAAAAGAAAGGAAAAGAAGAAGATGTCAGAGGAAATGAATGAAGTCTCGGTTCTGCAAGTGCCAAATGAGATGGTAGAGAACAGGAAAGCCATGGATTAAAGCTATCAGTTCTCTGAGGCCTACCATACTATTTGACTTCATTTTCCTGCCGTCTACTTTTCTCATTCATGTATTGAAATATAACAGAAAATCGCTACATATTTCATGCCTCCTTTATTCCAAAATATGTAGGCACTTTACAAACATTAGCTGATAAAATTTCAGAGCTATCCCTCTATCTCATCCCAAAGTATTCAAGATTTGCCTTCACAATTCAGAGAGATGGTCATGAATGGAATATAGTATCAAAGCAGTGTTCAGCGAAAGGAAACCTCTCCATCTATTAATAAAGAGTAGAAAGATTCATAGTTTGGGATTGGTAGRAAGTCAGAACAGTAACTGTCAGAAAAGGAATGATTGTTATTTGATAAATATATGTTCAATAACAAGATTGAGGATTGAGATTATTAGTATTTTAGAATCAAAGGCATTTAAGGCTGCATACAATCAGCTTTGTAGTATGTTCTTGCAGCTTTGGAGGAAAAGAATGAGGAAATCTTGGGTGCAAAGGAGAAGAATTCTGAAAGAGAATATTGTGGAATATAGTAAATCTGAATAACCCTTTGCCACTCAGCAGAGGGAAAGATAAAAGCCCTTTGAATCAGTGTTAGCCTTTACACCAGAAATATCATTTAGTGCATGTCTATACTTGAGCACTCTCTGTCACTATTACTGAATATACTACCCAACTATATTAGAGATACACATACAAAGTAGTCAATTTAAGTGAATATAGATAAGTGGCAGGTCCTGTCACTTTGATTCATGCCAATAATAATTTCAACTGGAATACTCAGGGAGTACAGTACCACTCAGCATGGTCAGGATGGCATATCCTATTTCTATATTTATGRAGGTGTCTTAATGCTCTTACAGAAATTCTCTCAGAGACCAGAGGTGCTTGTGTGGACCTGTTGGTGTTTTCCTTTCGGATTTCAATAACAAAAACAGCATTGGAGGTCAGCAGCCAGGTTTATCATATACTCAATGTCTTCTTGTGGCACAGAATGAATCAAAGGGCTTTCCTTCAGTGGAAGTGGAAGTGGAACTTAGATGTTGACAGTCCTCTGTTCCAAAGTTTGATTATCTCCATTGTCAATGCGTCTGGTGATGTCTTAAGCATAGATCACCACAAAACTTGAATTATTGTGTCTGTATCTTTCATGGTATTGTGAAACAGGTGACTGACCTAATCTGCAGATGTTAAAAAATTGTTTTGCTTTCTAATCCAACAATATGGCCTTTGCCCTARTAACTAATCTTATACTTTACACTTAAGCATATAACACTCCTAAGAGAGCTTAGTATTAAGATTATTAATATGTAGTCAGATCTTGTAGTTTAAAAACCTACTTATAAGGACTGAGCCAATAGCACTGATGTAACACATGTTGACCGTTGAACTTCGTTTCTCTGTTCTTTGTCCTTAAATCCCCTGCAACTTGAAAGTACATTGTATTCAACGTCTCCCAGCCAAAATCCTCATCACTAAGGCAAATTCAAACATCTGACAAAGGTCATGAATCAAATGAGGAATCATCCCAACAATACCAAGACAAAGCATTAAAAAGGATCTAGAATTCATTGAGTAATCTGCAAAATAATTTGCATTTCAAATCTCAGGCAAGCAGCTGTGTAATTTCTGCCTGCAGATTCACCACTGTGGTGTTCATTATCTGATTATTACTACCTATAACCTTCCTCGTGCTAATACACATTGTCTTCCTGGCTCTGGAATTAGTGAGAAGTGTCTGACACTGAATTTGCAAGTAATTGCTATGGCTCCCCTCAATGAAAGATCTCTCAGGATACTCTTGGAAATTAAATGTTCCTTCTCAAGCCATTATTTACTTACTCCATCCCTATCTTATTAAATAATTTTCAAGTAAAAATATGTRATTTGAAATATGCACGTCATGTTTGGGAAAATGAAAGAATGAGGATGACAAGATTCTCAGTGGATCATTGCCAAAAACATATTTSCTTCCACTCTCTCAAACATCTCCCAGGCTCCTGCTAGGACCTAACTGGAATCCACCAACCAYCTTTGCATGTGATCTCCCATTCAATGGTATGTTGAGATGCCTGTCTAGAATTTATAGTGCCTCAAACTGCATTAGTCATACCCCTTTATGTGATAATCATGAACACACACATAATTTTTCTTTCTTTCAACTYTTCCTAATTTCACAATTGGTATCAAGACAAATACTTCCTAACTTTTGCTAAAAGTACTGATATAAGAAAATATACTATGGCCAACTAAATTCTTTCTGTCCTAATCTAAGTTTTGTGGTCCTTTGTTGAAGAGCAAGGCCCACCGAATCCAAGTACGTTCTGTAAGAATTTTCCTTTTCATAGTTTAAAGAACTCCATCAATTTCCCTGATGTGATAGGATACAATSCTCTTAAAATCCTCTCTGCTACCAAGAATATGATCACTATGCTTTTGTACTCAGAGCAGGCTGTAACTGTAAAAACTCCAAGTCACTGAGCTGCAACATCCTGAAAAAATTTCCAGCCACAAATTTCGGTGTGTTCTTAGGCCCATTAAAGAAGACTTGCAACAAATCCCTTTCAAATCTCACAGAYGAAACAAGGGGCTAACTAGTCCACTTTGATTCTTCTGAGCCTTGACTGATAAAGGTGAATTTGCAATGCATGAGGAAGTATTGTTCACAGTGGTAAAAGCAAGGCCTGTGGATAGATTTTTTCGTAGCACCAAAATACGTGTTTACCATATTTAAAATACATTTTGTATACTGTAAAGCCTGATCCTAGTACGATTCTCAAAATGCTTACAATGAACTGTAAATATTTATAGCAATATGGGTAAAATGGAGTTACTTGAGATTTACACAGCCATAAACGAGATCATAATCTGATCCGTTGTCCCTTTGTGCAAGGATTTTGTAATGTAGGGATCAAACTTGTAGATCTTTATTCAGAGCTAACTAAAACAGACAAATGAACAAATAAGAAATTCTCCTATTGCAGGCAGATTTTGGCACAAGGTTAACATGAAATAAGTTCATTTTCTGCTTAAAATAAATGCCTCTGCTTTGCATCACAATAAGCAGTTTGCTTTTGTTTCRGTTCATTCTCCTTCCTCAGAGCTCTGTGGCACTTTGTCTGCTCAGCTCTCACTTTTATAGTCCTGGCTTGAAGAAATCGAACACGATGAAGGAAGAAATAAAGAGAGCTCTGTTTCTCATGTATCCTGTGCTATTGAAAGGCTATGGTTGATGTTAAATATGTGTGTCTTAAAAAGTGGATTTTTCTGTTCTCTGGCAAATCCATTTTCTTTCTTCCTGGAAATAAAATCTTCTATTTCTATAAGCCAAAACAAATCCCATGTTTCAATATTTTTATCGGCATTTTGTAAAATGCTAGAAAACAGATTTCCAACTGCCACTTCCAGGCTTGGTTTGTTTTCCTTCGTTCAAAACTTCCCTTGGTTTGTTGTTTGTTTGCTTATGGATTTGTTTATCTTTAGCACATAAGTTATTCTGTCTGCCTTCTTCTGAAATATCCAAAGGAGGTTGTTGTTATCTGCAGGAGYAACTGCAAAAGGGAAATCCATTAATGTGATGGCATGAGATCCCTCCGTGGGAAACACTCAGTTACATTCAGCAAGGAAGCATGTCATCTTCCATACTTTATTTCTCCTGTTCGTTGAAAAAAGAAGCCATGCAAAGTGTAAATGGAAAACTTGATCTTTATTCCAACTGGCATTATTTATTTTTGGGAAGAGCAAGGACAAAGCTTTCTTCTTCTTACTTTACCATTGGCTGTTTGTTTAATGCRATTTTCCTGTATTTATTTTGCTTTGTTCTGTTTCTTACCCTTATTCATGTTGTGGTTGTTTCTCTGCAGCTATACCATTCATCTAGCATTCAGACAGAGGAAGTTCTTAATTCTTGTATCCTACAAATGGTGGTTTGGCATGGTTCAAAACATTAGTAAAAAGATGCCTCAACTGAATGTTTTCGGACTTTTCCACATTCATACGTTGGCATCTATTCTGCACATCAGCACAGGAAGGACCCTCATGGTCATTAGGCAGTAGTTCTTGGTGATGAACCCAAAGGGCAGRTGGTAGGTGGAGTTATCTTAGTATCACACTAGCAAAGCAAGTCCAAGATGCAGTGTATTTGGCTATCACAAATTGAGAAATGCATATTGCTGTGTAGTTTGTGTTAGACTAGTTTTCATTTACATTTCTATTGGTTATCTATTCAGAAAACCACAGGAGGAGCAAATTACTTTAAATGCAGTAYTAAGCATTTTCATACCTCATACTTCCCTTCACCTTGTCTGTGTTACTTGTAAAAACACTGATTCCTCTGTCTTCTAGGGTTTTTGCATACATATATGCATATATATTGATGTGTATGTATATATACATCCATATATATATGTGTGTATATGTATATACACACACACACACACACACATACACGTCTTAGTTTCTAAATTGAACTGTTACTTCCTCCAGGAGATACAAGGTATATTCATTTCATGGCATAGTTTGTTTTGATGGATCCACTCTGAATAACRCTAGTCTTCATTAGTGTGAGGAGAAAGAGATTCACTCAATGGAAGTATTAAAAAAATGACTCAGAATTCGTACATTTTAGTGACAGAACTGGACCTGATAATTAGGTGTGTGATTTCCATTCAGGTGACCTGTCCACTGCAGAACTGCATCTCCCCATGGGTTTTGTCACATGGGAGTAAATGGGAAAGAGATTGTCCAGGCTCTTAAATGACAGGAGCAAAATACATTTATTCTTGTACACTGTGGAGTGATCTACKGTTCGTAAGCTGGTCACCGCAGCTGAACCTGGCCTTGTGTTTTACTTAATCATGGAACAAAGCCGACCTTAAGGCCCTSAGCAAATTGTAGGATCCATGAAATCTAAACTGTAACTGAATGTAAATGAACAGATCCTCTCAGGAAATAAAGTGACAGGCTCATTATTTTGTTTTTCATTCTGCTAAGAGAACCAGTTTCTAGCAAGAATGAAAAAAATATARTAATGGCTCTGTCAGAGACAATTTGCAACCAGTTGCAAAACCTGATAGGCCTGTAAATGTTAGAGAACATTGTCCAGTTTTAAGCACAGTAGCCTACAGGGATCTCATCATGGATCTATCACCTCTGGGTCTTTTACCAGGAACATTAATCTAGCTAGTATATCCCATAAAGAAGGTGGAGCATAGGAAGGGAGGGGAAAGGTTTCCTATATACTTGATATACTGTGTACTTCACAAAATGTATTGAACATCTGTATACAATATATGTGGCCATATAAACCCCTTCTTTTTAAAAATATTTCAAAATTGGCCATTTTCCCTGTTATTTTGGATATATAGTATGGACTTGTATGTTTGACACAACATTCTGAGTATGTTCTCCTCTATTCAAACCACAATAAGATTCATCACAGGGTAAGCAACATTTTCCAGGTTAGCAGTGCTAATGAATAAAATATATGACATTCCTGCATTGCTTGCTATTATTATTTGCTTTTGCAGTTTAGCTACCCAGCAGAATTATTTCTTACTGAATTTCTGTGTTTGCAGCTAAGGTTCCTGGGCTATCTAATAGCTGCTTGGAGACCAAACTGCTGTGGCTCACAATGGGCAGGTGTCTATGTTAACAACTCTGTAACAGTAATGGGATCAACTTGACTTGTTTGTGCAATATTGCTTTTACTGGAGTCAGCTGCAGGTCAAGGGTGTAAGATAGCGGATTTTTCTATATTAGCAAATAGTCTGAACTGTAGAGCAAAATAGTTGTTGCTGAGGACCTTGTGTCCACACCATATATATTGCAGAGTTTCCATTTGGTAACTCTAGTGTAGCCTTGCAAATTGTATGCCCGTTAACAGTCAGAGAGCATTAAGTGCTCCTGGAGCATGTCTTCAAGTTTAATTTCACCCCAAAGAAATCCAATTAACACATTCAAAAGGAATCCAGCTAAGACCCTTCTGCAATTGAGGCAAGCAGTAAGTGGTAACAATCTGGTTATGCTCCTTGATGCTCCTTGAACCATTTTCCTGATACAAAATATAACATTAATGTAGATGCATCTRATGTCTGTAAGGTAGTCAGAGTAAAGGAATTGTGTTTCACCAGTTATCTGAAGAGAAAAAATTACTACAATTACATTAAAAGTATRGTTAACTGGATTGACTGGTGGACAAGCAAGCAGAGTGCATTCACTGTACATTTATTCTGTTTGGTTACTGACAGCACTTGTGTTTCGATGTCTGCTAACTATTGCTTGTGTTTTACTTTTTCCTTTCTGTGTGGACAAGGGGATGTTCCTAAAAGCTCGATGGTCAATTAAATATGCCCCAGTTACAGTAAATGCAAACACGTTCTTTGTTTAATTATTGCCAGCTTAAATTAAATATTGCAGGCATTTCTGTCAATTGGGTGGACACAACAGGAGGTAACGGTGCTTTGCAACAATTGCTCTAATGAAGGATGATGAGTTTTATTCGAGGCRGTGGAATTTGGTGTGGACTTTGGGTTCTCTGCCAGCACATCCTGTTACAGGACCAGGACCCTTGATAATAAATGATTCACGTTCTTGGAATTAATGTCTGCAATGGGAATAACACAGAAGTGGAGATAATAATAATATATTACCTCGGCCACAGGAGTGCATTGAAGAATAATTGAATAATGGACCAAATTCTTCTCTGATGTAACTGCAGTGGTCTCCCAGCATGATCCTGCCTTAATGTTATTAAAACACATGAAAAAATAATCTTTATAATTCTTGTTCGGCTAGTACTATTAATAATTGTCTTATAAAACCAGAATGCAGTTTGGAAGTCTGGTTTGCTTCAGATAAAAGTTTGAATTCGTAGTTGGAAGCTTCCCCAAACTTTTGCCTAAAATGCTGATGAGCAACCTCAAGGGATTGAGCTTCCTTGCAAGAGTTTAACACTATTTCTTAGCTCTGGACAAGRCAGGAAGAGTGTGAGAAAAAGACTTTCTTAAGGATTTTCTGTGTATCTAGTTTCAGCTAAGGCATAATACAGGAAACTTAACAAAACTGGTTTTTTATACAGCAATCCTGTAAATGCCTCCTAGGCATGTACTACCACCTTTGCACCTATTGAGTTGCACCTGAATCTGTGAAGACTCTCTGACTTTTCTTTGATTACTTGCAAAAACATGTTAATTTAAGTTCATTTCTAATACTRAGAGTAACTGGCTTTTGGAACGAGCTAGTCAAGTAATGGTGGGTTTACCATCTCGTGAACATGTGCCAGTGGCAGGAATAGCTGGCTGACGTTTGTTGATGACTAGTTTTCAGGTGGTCAGGAGATGTAACGGTCCCTTTGGCATTAAACCCCGGAGATCTGGAAAGAGAGGCAGATTTTGGCCTTTTGAAACCACGAAGTTGTGTTTTTGAGCTGGAGAGCAGTTTAAGCTTGCTTGTGTTTTTTCCTTGCTGTTGTTTTTGTTCAGAGTGCCTCACTGATTCTCTGCAAACTTCTGCAGCTTTTCATCTTAGACTTTTGTCATTCTAGCCTCACTGACACATTTTAAATGMAGAGGCCTGAGCAGTTAATGCACCGGAATCCTTCCATTGGCAGAAAGAGGAGAATAAAAATTCAGGTAGAGATTACCGAGCATTGTTGCAGAGGATGGGCGATGGCTGTTTAGGGCCATCAAGAGTTTTGCATGGAAGGTTTTGCAACAGAGCCTGATAAATGCTAGAAAACTARGTGTTGTTGTCTTTTTCTCTGTATGGTTTTGTATGACACTTTCTTGTGAAAGTGCTGAGAAAATTATATATTAGTTGTTACTAAAACTTATTTGTGATCAAGAGCAAAACCTTATTTGCTCCAGAGCTTGACTGCCCATTAATGGCTTTTTCTTTAATTGGATAGGCAAAAGAAACTATGGCCAAGGAGCCTTGTGGGAAACTGGTGAAACGGAGAAGCAGCCACACAATGAGCGTGTCTGACAGTGAGGACAGATATGCTCCRGAGGTGACAAATTAAAGTATTTTAATCCAATTTATCCAGAAACCATCTGCTAAACCAAAGTTGGCAAGGTCACATCTGTTCACATTGTCACCATCTCTGCCTGACCTGGAGTTGACCCCCTCAAGTTTATAGGCAAAATGAAAGAGAGAAGGAGAGGAGGAGGGTGAAGGGGGGGAAGGGAAGGAGGAGAAGTGCTAGGACTGGAAACATCTAACAACAAGTGAAGGAAAGGTAAATGCTGCGTGCTTCTCCAGCTATGTCCAATCATTTGAAGATCTGTAATAGAAACTTTATCAGCTGTAGGATCAGAACAACTGCAGTAAATAGTCTTGAAGTCTCCATGGGACATTCAGGGGAAACAAATAAYAACAACAAACACTCTTCTTTGAGTCTTCCAAATCACAATGGGCGGAGGGGGAGAAAGATGCAGTTAAATTCTTACGCTCACTGCCCAACAAACAAGGTCGCCAAGACAGAGTGTGAAAATGACAATTGCACAACGGGAACATTGTCTTTGGGTGAAGCAGTCTCYTCCACCATAGACGATTCAATGCCAAATCCTGATCCTACACAGCCCTATACTCCTCACTAATAGCCTGATGTCCCCGTTTCCCAGCTTCTTATATTTTATTATACAGCAAYGTCTGAATTCAAGCTCTATTAGCAAAGCCTTTCTCTCCTAGGCAAACACACAAAATAGTTGAACTCAAATTTGGCATGCAAATATCTGCCTGTGTTGGAGCAGTGATTTTTACAGATTTTCCTTACCATTGGGGATTTCCAGTGCCTTTTTGCTCTCTTCCCACTGGAAACATTGACGTTCCTTAAACCGCAGTATTATAGCCTGCTAGTCCTGCTATGCAGGCAAGAGTCTTCAGCAATCAGGAAATTTGAAGGACCTGCCAGATTATTTAAAAGGGAAAGATTGCTCTGGGCTGCCTATGGGAAAGAGACCTCAATATGAACAAGCTGCAAGTTGACACAGGGACAGAATTGCCTGAGCAATGCAAGTTTTACCTTTGAAGGTATCATCAAAACTAGTGAATATGAGCCTTGGCTAATGGTTAAACTGACTCAACCAAAGCTGTTTTCCATGAGCCCTAGCTCCATGAGTGGAACTTGGATCATTGTATGTGAGCATAAATAGACTGGCTCTCTTAGCTCTTCATGTCTAGGCAGAAGCCTATGGCATGATTGGGACTCATATTGACTTGGATGCCTTGCTAATGTATCAATGGCCATGGCTTGGGACTCTAAACTGGGAATGCTCAAAGCACAAAATCAGCAACATATATTCTGTCCAGTCATCCACCTGTTTGTAGTCTGTATACCTACAATCTRTATGCCTTCCTCAAAACCTTAAAAAATGAACTCTCCCCATCTGCATCAAGCTGAGGAAAGCTTGAAAGATTTAATGAGGGATTCCATCCAGCAGCTCCCTCATCCTGGTAACAAGGGATTTCTGTATGAACATTTCTGCATCTCCAGGAGATAGTGGGGCTGGGTGAAAGGAGGTACACGTCCATGAGTCATCTTTTAGGGTTATTAGAGCATCAGGATGTTAAAAGCAGGCCATCAGACCTCACCTGGAAAGACTCATGCAGGTGCAAATTCAGAAACACCAATGGAAATAATTCTGCTACTACACAGCCTGCCAGCCACAGTCTGTGCCAAATTCAGGGCCTCAATGTATTTCATTCTTGAGCATATTGCAGTACTTTATTCTGAGCCCTTTCCTCCCCCATGTCCCCTGGCTGGCTGTACATGTGTCTTCCACATGGGAGGCTGTTCTGTGTAAAGCTTAGATCAGATAGGAACTAGCACAGATGATATGTGTGTACCAGCACCATATAAACATGATTTGAGTTATTATGCATGAACCATAAGCCTCTGGGCATGTTATCTTCATTTAAAATTTCCACTACCTATTACAAGGGCTTTTCTAGAACACAAGCTCCTTAGGTCACATTTCATCAATTCATTCAGTGTGTTCACAGGAACTGCAGTTTTAAAAGTSTCTCTAGATATTTTGGTACTGATATAGTGCCTAAGGTCAGCCTGCCAAGACTCTTCCTCTATGCCTATATATTTATATATCCCTATATGTGTGTGTGTGTGTGTGCGTGCGTGTGTGCACAAGTGTGCTTTTGAAGAGCTGGTTCAGAGATGTCCTAGTCATTTCGGGCTCAACAGGTCAAGAAGCTTGCCTTAAAGCCCCAATTCCTCTTAGCTGGGTATTTATAGCTTGCTCACTGACCTTGCTCAACAGCTGCTGCTTGTTGGTTTTGCTTAAGGCTGAAAGCAAGCTGAGTTGCGCAGAGTCTTTGCCTTGGACAGAAATGGGAAGAAACCCAATGTAGACCRGTTGCTGACGAGAGCTGGGTGACAGAAAGGTCTTACATAGTGATCACACCATCTCAAAGCTGGTAAAGGCAGAAACGTTGGCCCCCTTAGGGGAACCACAATATTGCTCATAAGGTGCATGATGCACGAAGCAGGCACATCGAGACAAATCACGGATTCTTTTCAGATTGATGGTGAATCTCATGAGTTTGTTTTTCTGGAAGTGAAACACTTGGAAACACCACCATTTGCCAAGCACAGAAAAACAGAAATTATTTTCTTGCATTATTACTTTGGCACGATAGCATGCCCCAGGCAGAATTTCCCCATCTACAGCTGAGTATTAAATTYCCAACTTGCTCTCGCTCTCGATCTCCTGCCAACATAAGCAGCAGATGAATTATAAGTGAAACATTTGATTGCCCTAGAAAATGAGTCAAGGTGTGTTCTTATTCTAGGGTACGCTACACACCTCCAGTGTGACCTCAGTCAAATCACTGAGTTTCTCTAGCTTCTTTACTTAGGCTGCTAAGTTCTTTTGAGTTACGGATTGTCTGTTTAATGTGTTCATGCCTAGGTTTTAAAATTATGGGGAACTTATCTCAAAGAGGGCCTTCAGGCACAACTGTTACATACATCAATAATAGATATGTATTTTTACAAGCAAGCTGGCCATTAAAGGTTTATTACATGCCAACAATGTATCAATGACTATAACTAACTGTTTATAAGGCAGTGAAAAGCCCCAGGATATTTTGGATTTGGCTTTGAGCCCTAGTTTGACTTCTACCAAAAAAAAAAAAAAAAAAAAAAAAAAAAAAAAAAAAAAGAAAGGAAAGGAAAGGAGGAAATAAGCCTGTAAATATCTTCTGAGCAAAATGAACCGGATAATTTTGTTTCATCCACTGACTGAGCATTAGAAGATGGCGGTGTGGAGGGAGAGCTGCTACTACCACTATGCTGGCAATTGTTTATAGTACATAGAAATGTTATTAATTCATTGTTTCATTCATGAGGGCTTAACAGCACAGCAGTGCCAGCATAGGATGCTATAAAAGATCTCCGGGGCCCTGTGAAGGTAGGCAGCAGTGTTAGTGTTGTTAGAAAGGATAAAACAATTGTTCTTCCTTGAGTCTCCCAAGAGGACTCCAGCAGGGACACAGCCAGCCAGTAACAAATTTTAAAAAGGCTCCTTTAAATACTCRATAAATTCGTAAGTCCACACGCGCTAACACAGTTAGGAATTCTCATATGATCGATACAGTGTGTGTGTGTGCAGATGGTGACAGTAAACATATGGAAGAACTGTGGATAAAGATGAAATAAATGTTATCAATGTGATTCCAGTGGTGATAATGGGAAATGAGACAAAAAATGATTACAAAAAAAATGGTGACATGAAATCATTTGGGGAGGGGAGTGATTACAATGGAAACAGGAGTAATTTAGAGAGCTAATTATCTACTAGGTCTCACACCATCCAAAAAGCCAAAACCTGAAGCCATTAGCAACACACCCTGTGGTTTTGTTCAACAAAGGAGATTAGTGAGACTAGTTCTAGAAAAGCAACATGGGTAATGAATCTGCAGTCCTTAAGCAATGTTCTCCATGAGAGATATTTCAGAGTACCACATCTTCAGCCCTCCTGTAACCATCTTTCGCTTCATTTCTAAAATTGCTTGGAGGAGCAATTGAGGGCTCCACTGAAGCTCCATATGTAGCWTTTTCTTGTCTGTGGCCAAATGAGGGAAGTTCGAGGGGCAGTTATGATGGGTTCAAACACCTTTCCTCGGTGCAGCAAGACAGCGCTTTGTAGTAGTCATTGCAGTCCTGCATGAAACAATGTTTCRGTTCACAGACCAGTGCTTTCCTGATAGAGACTGGTCACAAATGCCCTGCCCCTGTTGCAGAATTTTTCATACGTGTATATTCCTGAGTTTTTGCTCTTCTTCTCTTAATGCTGTAGGAGGCATTATAGCCGCCTGTTTTTAACCCGTCCGTGGCTTGCAAGGCAGGGGGAGAGCCGTACTGTTGGCCCGGGCCTGGCAGAGGTGGCTCTGCCTCTCGGACGCCAGCAGCAGTGAAAAGCTGCAGAGTGTCGCTGGCCAGGCCTTCTCCATGCCTCCACGTGAACAGTCTAGCTTTTTCACCTACACTAAATTCACTTTAAAAAAAGTTACTAAATATAGCATGTGTGGGTGTAGGTGCCATTCATGATAAACAAGGACTCTGATTTCATCTACTTAGAATTACATTTTTTGCGTATGATTACCTGAACAGACCTTGTTTATGCTGGCTTTCTCAGTCTGTTATTGGCAGATGTCTCCGCCTGTACAAGTCTCCTTTCCACTTTAATCTGTATTTGAGTTTTACAAACAGACTTTTCAGAGACTTTTTTAGTTACTGCTCTTGTTCCTGCTCAAAGTATGTCCCTCTTCCTTTTTAATGCGCTCCTCCCTCTTTGCTGTCTACCTTCTGCAGGGCAAGTTTTTAAACCAGCCTTTTAKACCCAAGCTGTCTTGTGTGCTTGGACACAGAGACTCTGGAAGGAAAACAGGGTTAATGCTGTAGTTTAGTCCATGATGAACMTTCTTGTCACATTTTTGGGTGATTTAGAGGAAAAAGTTTTGGTTGAAACTGGCTGTGTTGTAGCTGTAATAGTCTAAGGTTATAGACAAGCATTTATTAGACAAACTGGCATAGCAGAAGAGACATAACTGGCAGACTTGAGAGCTAAGTGCAATTTGAGAAATCATCGGAGTTTTGTCAGAGAGATGAGTAATACCATCTCTGTGGGAAAATATAGTTGGTAAAGAAGAGAGAGTGTGAACAGGGGAAGGGAAAGGTGAAGAAGTAACAAACTCCTAGGAGAACAGTACAGAGATCAGTATGCTCTGCATAGGCAGCCTGGAAAAGGCATCATAAAACCAGATTACTGATATTTTGGGGGTCTGGAGGATATAAAGAACTGTCTTTTTTAGAAAAACCCACATGATGCCCATGTCAGGGTAAAAAAATAGCTAAAGAAGGCTTTTACCTAAAGAAGATGCTCTCCTAAGGAAGGAGAYTGCATTTCTAAAGAGCCATCCAAATGCTATGTAAGGAATGCTTTCAACTGATAGAGAAAACCTGTGACTATCACGTACTATGCTACTCTTCAACCAATGTGGAAATTCCTTGAGCAATAGAATACTATACTGGRAAGAGACCTTGTCTTGGTTTAAAAAAGTCATTCTTCTTTTTTCCAAAATTAAATTGGTCAGAAAGAGGACAGAAAGCTGTCTTATGCGCCTACGGACTGTCCTCAGCTGAACAGTGCTACTTAATGACATTTTAAGTACTTCAAGCTCTATTATGGCATATGGAAGAACAGCTCTGTGCCTCGGATCTCCATCTAGGACAYGAGAACTGGATTTAAGTCTTCGTCTGTTCAGGCTTCCTGTCTGGCTTTCGAATGGGATTCTTTTTTCTCTCATTTTCGCTGTCAGATCTAAGCTCTAAGGTGGGTGGGATGAATCTCTCCCTAGAGAGCCCGATCTCTGGCTGCTGACAACAGGAGGAGCTTGAAGGAGAAAACTTAGCCTAGTCTCTAATCTTTTATTTGGCTAGATAGATGAGAGCAATCCCAGCCTTYGTGGATGTCTAAATTTATTTTTTTCGTAATTGTTTTTTGTTCCTTAGAAAGGAAGTGCAATATAGAACTTCCTTATGGTAAAGAAATAAATAAGTTGATGATTATAGTGTAGCAAGATACTACACAAAGCTGTGCACCATATGTAACTTAGTTAGATGGATTTTTGTTTGTGGGTATTTCAATTTCAAAATTATTTTTCTTTTTAGTGCAATATCTTAAATCTCTATTGTTGCAGTTACTAGTCAGAAAATCTAAATCTTATGCAGAAAACTATGCAAGAATTCATCCCCCTTTTTCCCTTCTCTCTTAATTGTTATGTTCACACTTTAGATGAAGTGTYTGAGTTGAGGGTTTAATTTAGATTTAATAGGATAATTATTGCATGACAAATTAATGCCAAACAATTATTAAGTACATCTCTACTGAGGCTTCTGGARTTTGCAGTAGGATAGCGATCAACTACCTTATGGTTCAACCTCAAGAACTCTGCCCCAATAATCACCAGCATTTATTTAACATAGAATTTRAATACTACTTTAGGTATAGTGTTGTCAGAAAATTGCTCAGTTCCCCTGATACTTTCAAACCAGTAATGCCAAGTTCTTAGCGCTGGAGCCAGGGAGGGAGATGCAGGTATTGCTGGTGTCATCGCTGCAGCCTGCACTGCGTCATTGGAGACGATGGTTAAAACACGCAGGACCTTCGCTCATGCACACTGGATAATCTACAGCCAACAGCACTACCCCAAGGTAAAACGTTGTGCAGACGGAGGAAGAGCCTTTGGGAAGGCCACGGCTGCCTCCGATGTGCCTAATATGGGTGGCGATARCAGATCGCTCACTAGTTTCAAGTATCAATGATGAAAAAGTCTAGGTCAGGTCCTCCGCTCCACCCCTTGTGGTGGCGTGCATCTCCTGCGTGCCAGAACAACCACTTGGTGCCTGTATTGGGGGCCACACCAGGAACTAATTCAGCTTTAAAAACACAGCTATAAAATAACAACACTGTTAAACTAGATCAGTTACCAGTGCAAGCATGTGAGCAAAACAAGAGATGGGGTGAGGCAGTACTGAAAGCCTCTATCCATGATGACAGTAGGGTCTTATGAAACCTCAGCCAGAAGAGGTGGGGTTGGTAGAGACTGCAGAAATGGCAAGAATTCTCTGTGGTCTCAGGCTCAAAATTATTTCTCTGCTTGATCTAAACTCAGCCATAACTTCCTGACCTTCAAATTATGCTGCAAAGTTCTTGGGTTTTTTTGCTTTTTTCCCAAAGATTTGGGGCAAGAGAGAATGCCAGAAAGATAGTTTTCTTTGTTGGTGTGATGTTAATTTTGTGGCTGGAAAGCTTAGCTGGTTATCAACTGCCTGGATAGTGGAGCCGGCTGCCAGCCTGTCATTACATTTCGATTAGTGTTTTTTAAAGACAACGGCAAAAAAAAAAAGTGCCCCGAGCTGCTATTTATTTATTTACAATGCGCTTACATTTGTAAAGGAATAAATAACATGCCTTCCCGAGAGCTTATTGCAAGGGACCCGGGCTGAATACCAGTGCAAGACACTTGGACCAGAATTACACCAACCACCAGCCCCCAAAGGAAAACGAGTGTATTAGTATGTTTTTGTATGTGTGTACGTGTGTAAGACATTTGCAAGGAACTGAAACAAAAGGTTACCGTGAGGACTTGCCCGGTTCCCTGCCCTGCTGCTACCCACTGTTGCTACAGCTTCTAAAAATTGCAAGAAAGCATCTCCTCTCCCCTGTCACATGGTGCAGCTTGCCCCAGCTTGGCACTGGGAAGGCAGCCAGCTTCTGATATGGCACTTGCTGCTGATCAGATTCTTGGAGTAAACAGCCTGATAGAAGCTCTTGCTTTCAGGATGGGGGCAGTATTTGCTTTCCCCAGGGCTGCCTGGAGCACCCGTAGAATTTGAACTAGATTTGAACTTGGCTCTTTGCAGATTAATCCATCCCTATAAAGATTCTTTTCAGATCCCATTATTTATGAGGGAAGATTGTTTCTCCATTCCTCCTTCCTCCCCGCCCTCCTCCCAGGCTTCAAATCTTACTGCTGTGCCATCTAGTTTAATTTAACCCACAGCAATTAATGTCCTTGACTGGCAGTGTTTAAACAGCAAACAATTTCATCCTGTAAATGGTAGTTTGCTGCCTGGAATACGAACAGATCTTTAACAATTACATCAGACTATATTTCCCTGTGGCAGCTGTAAATAAAACACCTGCTGTATTTTTTTTTGCTGTAGGTAGCCAAAACTACCTGTGAAAAAAACCCATCTTTCACGCACTCACTGAAGGAATTGCCACCATTGGGTTCTGCAGGGTTGGATGCTTGGCTTTAAGTTCCTGCTTCCCCACTTCAAGCAGCCCCACAACTTGAGAATTGTACAGAGGCTGCTGGGGTTTTTTGTTGCTTTAATTCCTGGCCTGAGTGGAGGAAGAGGAAGCTGGTGTTAGCYTTCAGTCTTTGGTTTCTCGGCAGAGGTCTCCAGTCAAGGGGCTAAGAGCGTTGTTGCTGGTTTGGGTTTTTGCTCTGGGTAGCTATCTGGACCTGCGTTGGGCTGTACTAATTAGTATCACTCAGATCACAATAATAATCATATTATAACACRCTCAGATTTAATCAACCACCACCTGATCTGAACTAGCACCCGTTTCCAGGTCTCTCATTATACCTGTAGCTCCTGAACCTTTTTTCTGAATGACTCTTTTCAAGCCCGTAGCATCTTGCTTTTAAAAGTTAATCTTCCAGCCAGAGTGAAGATGGGGAAGAGATTGATTTAGAAGAGGGAGATCCCAGCTGCTTCAGCAGGCTGAGTGGACTGAAAGGCCATTACAGAAGGTGCGGCTCTGGGAAAAATCAACAGAAGAACTGGCACAGTGTTTCCTGATGTGCCTGAAAGCACAGAATTGGATTCTTGAGATGGTACATGCAGCTGAGGAATACTAATTATCAGCCCCAAGCAAAAGAACCTCTTTAATATGGGGCTGTGCTTTCCTCTGAGAAAGCCCTTGAGAAATGCTGATGCCTTCAGAAACTTGATTTYAGGAAAAAGTCAAGGCTGAAGCTATCAGAGAGAGGTTGGCTGAAGTTCATGGGTAGGGGATTTTAGGACATGGAGTCTCCATTATCCAAATTAACAGTTAACATTTTACGACACCCRATTTAAAAATACAGGCTCATTTATTATTTATTATCATCTTACTCGTCTGATATTTCACCTGCTGCCACTTCTGATAAGCACAGCATAGGCTCCCAGGGGACTTTTATCATAGAAGCAGATGATATCCATATTGCTGTAGATAGATAGGAAGGCAGATGGGTAACCGTTTGTAGTCTCTCTTTCAAGATGGTGAAACTATGGCTGGAATCTCAGGGTARTCTCAATTCAGAAAGATGTATTTTCTATCCTTTGATACTGTCCTTCACTACTGCYTGAAACAAACCAGACATAAGAGGGAAAAATGTTTAACACTCTATAAAATCTCTCTAGTGTGTTTTCAAACTAACCAATCACCTCAAATTGGGAAGCGGAGTTAATTTTTCGAAGAAATGCACAGATGGAGTAAAACTGCAGTTCTGAGGTTATACCGTGTGTTTGTGGCATGTTCAAAAATATACAGCCATGCTGCGGAATTAAAAGAATAGCCATGTCTTATCAATAGTAGGTTGCTTCAAAAATATTTAGGATACCCTTGTTTGGACACTTATGGCCAAACATGCTTTTACATTCCTTTCTGTGCTCCCTGTGCATGCACTTCTTCACTGAAATCTATATGTGCCCACACATATTTAGAAAAGGTGACTGCTGAGCCACTAAGTTGCAGGGTCCTGTGTCCTGCCATTTTTTTCTAGAAAGATTATCGTATTCATAAACTTTTTTTAAATTCTATATGGACTGCAYGTATTGTATTGCAGTCTTTGAGATCCTTTAAACCTGTGAATTCTCAAGCACGCAGACATCTGCTGAGAGGGTTGCACTGCGTTGCACAAGCCATCCCGGAGTGTCGTGTGGGCAACAATGTCCTAATGCAAATGCTATGGGGACCAAATGTCGGTAGTGCTCCACTGGAGTCACTGCTCATGAAGAGGGGAGAAATGGTGGTAAAACTCCTCAATGCACACATTACCACCAAGAGTCGATGAAGAAGCATGCATGGGAGCAGAGATSGGGCTTTGGTAAGTGAACCTTCGGTGTTTAGGCTCATTTTTACATGGTTATAAATAGTTAATACTGCAAAACTGACAACACTGCAAAAGACAGTCAACAATTTTCTTTTCCAAAAGATCAAATGGATTAAAAAATGAAAGAAGAGAAACACAGCATTAAGGCAATGCTACTGGGTTTTTAAAAGTACATTGATAAGGAAGAGCCCATTTTGGCAAAGCATTTCCAGCAGCTTCACCGCAATGGAGACATACGCTTAAATTCCAGCGTTGTCACTGTGCATCTGCACATTTCAYAGGGAAACATCTTGCTGGAGCGCCTTCCTGAGCAGGGGCAGGGTTTGTGCCACCCGGGGTTTCCTGCGTAGGGGTGAAGCAGCTCAGCACCTCTTAGGGTTGAGTGCAAAGGGAGCACCATTTGGGCAGGCCATGGTGCCCTGCTGCTGCTCTTGCCCTGCCTCTTCCTTGGCTTTGCACAGCAGCGCCTGGCTCTGCAGAAATGCCCTCTGCCTTCATGGCTGTGCCACAGCTGGAAGCAACAGCTTTTCCAGTCCTRAAAGCTGCTGAACTTTGAAACCTGGCAACACATACCTGGTCACAGCGCCAGAAGCTCAACAGCTTAATTCCTCTCCACATCACTGAACACCGTCATGCCTGTCCTAATTATGACCTGGTCATTGTACAGTGGAAGAAAGCACAGTGAGACACCAGCTGGCTGTAATCCCTTAACTGCTGCTCAAATGAGCTGTCCTTAAACTCTCTAGTGTTGCTAGATTATGGCAGGCAGGCAAAGGCCAGGGAAAATTATCAATCTTTACAAACCCTACAGAAAAATACTGCATATTATGATTTAAATTCCCCCCTGGGAGAGCTCAGCTCACTCAAGATGGATCCTACCCRTTGTATTTTGAAAGAAGACGGGCCAGTCTTTTGACATGCTTCCCTCCTGCTATAGCCTGTGGATTTATAAGCTACWGTGACATGAATGGGGATGGCACAGAGGACGCAGCTGATGTTCTTGCTGCCGCACTGTGTGCTAGCACAGGAAAGGTGCAATGTAGTACCAGGGCTGTCAGAGAAAACCTGCCAGCATATCGACTCATCAGCACCTGAGACTTGGGTGTGATCACCGAGGGAAGGCTTGAATGGTGACTTCCACAGTACTGCTGATGTGACAGGCTTTTATAGCCTCCTTGGAGTGAGGGGGAATAAAGTCTTTCTAGGAAAAGTGAAGCAGGGGCATAATTTTTATTCCCAAGAACATCACATCTTATATTTCCTTTGTGGGCATGAACATTTCTCCCCTCTAGAAACTGCTTTCTCTCCCAAGATCCCTTAGCTCACATGATAGTTGGCAAAGTGGGTTATGGGTCCTAAATTTCTCTGGCAGTTAAAATAAAARAAACTGAATAATTTATGCAGATCCACCCCAAGTTAAGAGATAAATATCAACCACTGAGTTCCTTGAAATACTATCTCAGTTTTTGATGGTAGGTTTATTTTATTCAATAAGAAGAAGCATATGAGCAAGCATGGCTGAAATTTTTTCTAATTGATGTGCACATGAGCTGAAATAATCATTAATTCCAACACCTGTGTTATATGCATTAGTCGTGTGTAGCCTAGGGTGTGCTGTAAACAYACCAAACACCCGCTAAAGCTCTTCAGACTGTGCTCCTATACCGTAAGAATCAAAATCTCCATTGTACCTTGTGAATTACTCCCYAGTGTGATCTTAAATAGTAATCGGCTTCAGGTTATTAATCATCTGGAAGGCAAGAAGTCTATTTTGGCCATGCAGTAGAATGGAGACTTTCTTTTGTCTTCTCTGACRGAGGTAGCATAACGCATTTTGAAGCGGTGGAGGTGGGCCTAAGGCTATCATCTCACATTGTATCTCCTTTGCATTTACCTTTCTACCTGCAGAGAAAGTGCTTTTGAAGAAGCTGTATGTGTTGCCTGAAGTGGAATAGCCAGGGAGAGAAATGGGCCTGAGTCAGCGGGAAGAGTCATATTTCAGATTTTGCTTTTCAGGGTACGGGGAAAAACCCCATCAGGCCTGCAGCGAGGTGAGCCTTGGAAAGCCTTGTCTGAGTCTTCTTTCTTCCTCCCGCTGCTGCAGTGGTTTACAAGCCATAGGTATGTCAGACATGGGGTATGCACACATCATATTCTAAGTGCAGCATCCCTGGAACTCTTAAAGATTAAAAATGTAGCAAACCATAAATATTTGAAATCCCCTGGAGCTGGCATATGTACCGTCTTTAAGCAGACCTTTTTGATCTGGTATCTGTTTTTTTTTTTTTCTGTAACTGAACAGCCTCTTGCAAAGTTCTCTGTCTTTTTTCTGTATCCCCTCTCGAGAAGCAGAAAGTTCCATGTTGCTTCTGCACAGCAGTTACCAGGCATCACAAATCCCAGTGCCCATCCACAGAGCAAGGAAGCAAGACTGCAAGTTTCTTGACCCTGTCTCCATTTCTTTCTACTTTTATTCTTATCTGCATTCTGCCTCAGTTTACAGTCACCTGGTGGTATGAATGATTGCTGAGTACTGAGATCGCCCTCTGCATCTGAATGGAAACAGGCATAAAATTGGACGATTGCATTTTGTGCTTACTCGGTGCTCTACGAGAGTCTCCAGGGGAGAGGGTCAGCATGTGCTGAGGTGCAAGATAAGGGCTAGGCTACCATACCGATGCACTCTGAGCTGAGACCATGACTCCTGGGTTGGTGGGCTTGTCTGTAGTAGGTCCTACTGAAAGATGTGGAAATCTGTTACATTGAACAGTGTTTAATCCAAGGGATTTTATCGTTATTTTGGTGCAATTTGTGGCAGGAAAAACGGTGCTTAAATATGCCATTCRTTGAATTAATGGAGAAAAGATGTGCACATTGCACTGACTGTTACTCAGAGCACTGTTTGAGCTTAAATTGCTCTTGAACAGCCTGGTAAGACTGGCCAGTGTTTCTCTGTAGGCTGATGGATGCTTGCTTGAATATTCCTCTGACTAACACTGTGAATGTGATTGGGCTTTCTCCTATGTTGTCCTGTGCATCTGCTCTGATAAATTTTCTCCTGCTTGTCGAATAGAAGAGGCCAGGAACAGCATCAAAAGAAATACCTACTTGTATCTAAATAAATGTTGCTTGAGGAAAGGAAATATATTCCTCCTTTTGAAGGAATAAAAAGGGTGAAGGAACAAATCAGAGTGTCACAATGAAGTAACACAATTTCTATCAGCAGAGAATTCCTTCAGTCACCCTGTGTGACTACATCTCACGTTACCCCAGGGTGTCCTTGTGCCGTCTTCGGCACAGTGATTCCTTCTTGGGAACTGAACCCTGTCCTTCTGCTCTGTGAGGTGCCTCTCTGGAGTCCAGGCTGAAGATCAGCAGCTGTAGTTATCCTTGTTAGCACACTCACTAGCTTCTGATATGGATCACCCTGTAGGGGGAGACAGTGATTGTCCTTGGTAAAACATCTTATGTGATCAAAGGCAGGGAATGTCTCACCCTCTTTTCTGTATAGTTGAACAGAAAAGCAATTATGTCATTCCTGAGGCCAGGGAAGAAATAGATAATAGCAAGCACTGGCTTTCCCCGATGAACTTCTGTGTCAGAGGAGCTTTTCAGAAGGATTTCCCCATCTGCCTTTGCTTCAGTGATGCTGCAGACAGACCTCTTCAGGGCATAGTTGAGGGTGTCTCATAGTTCAGTTCTTTCTCAGTCTGCTACTATTTTTAGCCTGGTTTCCCAAGAAGCCAAGAATCTGTGATCATGTACTCCATCACCTTGTCTGTCACTCCCTCACTCTCCCTCTAATGATCTCTGAATTTGTTGACCAGTATCAGCTATTCTGGACAGAAGAAATGATGTTCTTTTAAGCAGAATGAGCAGGAGCAATGCRATTACATGCTCCTGCTTAAGGAAGAATTGCAGTGAGTATTAGCTGTCCTGCATTTGTCYGGATGGTCAGTCAGCACATAAACAGGACTGAAATGTCCACAATACAGACTTTTTCTTGCCTACCCATTAKACAGGGGACATGGAAAAGAAATAGAAGGAGAAGGCATCAAGGCTGAGGTAGGGTTATGTRTGAGGGCCAATTGTGAGTGGGAACTGAGCTTCTTAAGGGCAGCGGAAATAGAGGACACGAATCAATTAGGAAAGAGGTTTTGTTTGTTTCCTGACTCAGCTGTGCTGCTGACTGTGTTAGAGGGAAGTGCTGTTGTTAAGAGATGTCCTGAGGACACTATTCAGTGCCCCACTGGGCACCAAAGACACTAGAGATGCTCCCCATTAAATTCCTCCCCTTGGAAGAGCTGGGCTGAGAGAAAGATCCATCTCTCATCACCAGCTCTCTCAGAGGCCCATCTAAATTGCAAGTCCTTTAATTCCCTATCATTTCTTATTGCCAGGTATTGRGAAGATCATCATACGATTCCTGTTTAGCCATATACAGCCCTGCACTTTACTTATGTTACCAGYAGAGACAGCTCTCACCCACAGACCTGCAAATGACTGTCGTAGATATAGTTGCCAATAAGAAATGAACTCKCTTTCTTTGCCTCTCCTTAGAAAGATAGAGATGTGCCTTCTACTCTCTCTCTTGTTCAGCTTGCACTTTTTTAAGCCTTCTAAATAGCTTTCTAATCAAGTTCCAATTTTGATTTAGGGCTGATTTGAAGTTACAGACCTTTTGAGTGTGTYGAGAAGTTGTGGTACTACAAGTGGACAAGTGTTGCTGTTTCTCTGACCTTTTGAAGTACTGCTGATAAAAGAGCTATCCGAGTCCATCACATACAGGGAATTAATTGAAAACCTGGCTGTCCGCTAATGGCCACTATGACAAGCTGAATAGCATGTCAGTTAGCCAGCACACTGAGCCCTCCCCTGCTGCTTCTTACCGTCATCAGTTTGAGTTTCCAAGACTGCAATTGGATGGAAGACAAAATTTTCATGTCTCTGGGCAACACATACAATACTCATTTTCCATAGATGTATTATGTCTCTGGAAAATGTATTGCTACTACATTTAGTGTATAACAAAGCTGGCCAGTGTTGATGGTGGCTTGCTGTACTATGCACTGGTRATAGTCACTGGGAGCAGTATTGCCAGATGTATTGGCAAAAAAACAGTCGCTCGCTGKAAGTAGCCATACTCTGACTTGCACACTGCATTGCAGTGTGTTGATGTTGTCGAGAACCGCAAGATGTTCCGTTGTAACGGAATCAGCTGCCTGTTGTGTCCCAAGTGACCAGGCGCTGCTTAAATCAGGGCATTGAAATTCTATATTGTCGTTCATAGCAGTGAACTTTATTGATCCTGTCTACACTGAGGACCTGATCCAGCAAAGCATCTGAGCATGTGCATTGCTCTGAGGCACCAAGTGTGGATGTTTTTTTCTTTTCTTTTTTTTTTCCTCCGATTCAAAATATGTACATTCTGAGATCTCAGTTATTAGTGTAGAGTGGGAATTACATTCCCGTCAGAGTGCCGGTTGCAGCAACATAGCATCTCTGAGTGTGATGCAGCGTCAGTGTATTCCAAGGGAGGGGATTTCAGCTGGGCAGACTGACTTTGCACTGAAGCAATTTAGCAGTGTTTACACAATCTGTTGCAACATTTCAGTCAAAGGGAGGTGGGAGCGGAAGAGAAGTCAGCTTCGCGCTGCGGGGTGGTGATATTCAGCTATGGGTGACCATTCCTGATCTGCAGGGACGCACTGCTTGTGCTTGAGGCAACTCCATGACTCTGTCTTGACTCAACTAGATCATCAGTCATATCCAATAAGCCCGACTTTTTGCCACGCTCTGAGAATAATAAAGCTAAGAAGGGAATTGGCAGTGTCCTGAAACTATTCCCTCGTTCCATGCGCAGCAGTGTGGGTCATCAGAACCCCCCTTTAATTTGTTATCATTTACAGACTGTTGTGGGTAGTTCTGTATCATTATGGAGCACAGGTTTGGAACCTCTTGTAAATGTGAGAAGATACTCAATTTACATCTGTGAGTGATGTTAAAAAAGGCCCATGCAGCTTTTGAATGTAACTTCAATGGACATTTTAATTAGGCTGACTCTGGCCAGGAACTTTGTGCTGAGACACTCCTGTCACTGTAAGTTAGGGTCTCTGCCATTAACCACAGCTAGGAAAGGAAGAAATACTCTGTAAGAAAATGTATTTGTGTTAGCAGCAGGGTATTTCACGGTACCTGAGAAGCAATGGGGTGGGCAGACACACATAAGCCGCCTTCCTTACTGCACATCTAGCAATGCAACCCAACCTAATGCATTACTGGCAAACTAGCTTGGTGCTGGCTGTAACTAAACAGGGCGTCCTGCTTTGGTCAGTTCTAATCTGAGGTGTCTCAGAGCACAGCAACATCCATAACAGTGACGTGTGCGTTTTGTTCTGCTTTTATCCCAGACTGCATTTTGAATTGCAGTTGTTTTTTGTGGGGACCCATGCCTTGTGATGCTGCCGCTCCATGTGTAGGCTTTCGAGCTCTAATTTGAAGCCGTCACTTCCCCTGGCTCTCATTCCACCCATTGTCACACCTGCTTTGATGTATTAAGCCATCCCTTGTTGTGTGCGTGCTTTTTAATCCTTTTAATTCCTTTGATTGCTAGATGTTGAACAACAAAAGGAATAAATAACTGCAGCAAAGACTGAAATGTGTGCTTGCAGCAAGTTTTCCTTCTCACAAAGTCGAGGTTGTTTTGCTTTTATTCATGAAATTATTCCGCCTCACTTAATCATCTTTTTCTAATGGGAGGGATACAGAAGATACGGTTGTCTTAAATCAGGTTCAGCAGCTGAGGTGTTCAGGGAGCTGGCTAGACCCTTGCTTGCCTTAAAGCTTCCTAATTTATTTGATAATTAATTCTATTTAAAGCATTCCCCCAAAAAAGAGAGCACTTGGTAAATAAAATTGGGGGTTTTGCCTTTATATCTGGGGAAAAGCTGATTTGCTTTGGTGATTTTTAACCAGTCTGGGCAGATACTGCTTTGAATACTGACTAGAGACGCTGTCTAATCCAAATGTCAGACACATTCAAGAGCCAACATTATTTTAATCATTCACCTCTGCTTCCTCTTCGCTCTCAATCAGAGCTGCAGCAAGTCCCTGTGATACCATGTTGCCCTAACTGTTCAGACTTCCTTTCTCTCTGCTCCACTCCTCCTTCAGGAAGCCTTCACCACAAGCAAGTCCTCTGGACCCTGAACCCCTGGCAAAACAGTTCATATTGTATGGTAACTTTTTCCAGGTCTGGTTCTTCCAAGTTTGATCCATTGCTGATCCCTCTGTGGCATGGTCAAAGCTGAAGCCTGAAATGGGACCATAAAGATATTTTGGATGTTCACACCTACTCTGCAAGTGCATTAGGCTCATTGTCGTCCTGATCCTTTGGGCAAGGCTATCAGTGATTTCCTTGGATCCTTTTTGATAGCTGCACAGATAGGAAAGCAAAACAGCCTCTTATACCCAGCAACCTATCCCTCCTGTCACCCTCTGTGCTTCTGCAGACTCCAAGATGGTACTGTAGCCTGCGTGAGTGACTCCAGTTGAACGTACTCTGTTACATGCACTCATAAACGGTTATGGAGACCTTCTAAACAGCCAAAGCTGGAATAACTTGACATAATTGAAATGAATTTGTGATGTGCTGTATATATGAGCTGTCTGGAAGAGAATAAGCCCAAAACTCAGAAAGAAGATACCTGAAGAATAGCTTTCTCGTCCCAGGGGTCCTGCTGATCAGCAGGATTTACTGTCTGCTGTTAAGACTCTGAAGTGAGAATTCCTTTGAATATTAACACAGTGATAATGAAGTACTGATTGCCCTAGTGTGACTTGATTTGGTTTTGCCCCTTTTCCTGTTTGCAGGACTCCAGGTGCCCTCGGTAGGCTGGTGGGTACTTCTGCAGCTCCCTGAATTTCTGTTCTGCAAAGGGAAGGGAATTGTTTTTGTATGCTTGTGAACGTGTAAATATTTCTAATTTTCTTGCCTTCTCCTGGGGCTTTTGCTTTGTTAACATTTTGGAAATGAAGCTGTGCCTTATGGAAAAGCTTTTCACAAAAAAGCATTCAAGCAATCATCACAGTGCAGCCAAAGTCCTGTAACTTCAGAGTAACAATGTTGCCTTGTTCATTTTTTTCTGTTTAATGACACTTCCTCCCCTGCTCACCTCATACCCTTACTTCAGGGGGAATAGTCAAGTGGGAGCTCCAAAATTCAAATTATATTGGATATATCCTTTTGTTCATTTTGGAGAGCTAATAAAAGCAGCTAGGCTGTGAAACTTCAAGGCCACATTTTTGTTATACTTAGCAATGTATTTATTACTGCATAACTTAATCTCTCTGTTGCTTTACTTAGTGCCCACCTGGTCATAATATGTTACAGTGGTAGGACAGAAGAGGGAATCCGTGTCATGTGTTTTAAGATGGGCAAACTCCTGACCAGTGCTTGAAGAAAGAGAAGGAAGGGTCCCCCTTGGGAGCTCAGCACCAGCAGGGTCTGGGGATGCTCCAGCCTTTCCTGYGAGCAGACATGACCTCTTACTTTTGCATGTGACAGAGGCAAGATTTTCCTAAATCACTGCTTGGCAGGAGCGCTGAGCTGGGCTGAACCTAGAAGACACTGGCAGGGGAGGCTGCTGCCTTCTGGTGAAACAAAGTCTCCAGGCTGTTGCTGGGGTCAGATTTCAACCAGGGCCCTGAGCCAGTGCCTGCTGCCACGGAGTATTTCTAAGCAGCTGAACATCAGCTCTAAGCAGCTCCAAGGCAAATGTTGGATTGGCTTCTGCGCATGCACGAAACTGAATCCCTCCCTCCCGTGAATGCCAATATACCTATTTGTTTTCCTTTCATAAAAATGCCAAGAGGCATCTTTCATAAAAATGCCAATGTCAGCGGACTATAGAAATAGAAAGTCTTGTCATTGTATTCAGCTACTGAAACTAGCTTGTAGCAAGAGAAACTATGACAGATACAAYGTAGCTGTGCAGCACACTCTGGTGTGGTACGGACAGACAGAAAGGGCTTTATACCTCAGCCCATCAGCTTAAAGCCGCTGTGAATCCTACCTTTCAACTGTGCTGTGCACAAATGATGGCAGTCACAAAATATTGTAACCTCAAGATCTTTAGAGAAAGAGAACATCAAATCTTTCCTTGAAGAGGCATGTTGGATTCAGCTAGGAGAAGGAAGGAGTTATCAGCCAGAGAAAACAGACAAAAGAGATCCTTACTGAACCATGCAGTAAGAGCAGAAGATACACAGGCATAAAATGGAAGTTCCCGTAATAAAAGAATATTCATGCCTCAATAGTTGAGTCAGCAATGCTAAATACTACTTATGGGGGGAAAAGATGGCCATATTCTTTTGAAAGAGTCAAAAACAGTTTATTTTATTCTTTCAGGGATGGGCCATGGAACAAAAAATAACATTAAAGTGATGTCATTCGCACTGCTTATAGGGCAATGGTATGCCAGCATTTTTGAAGGGCAGGAGCTTCTGTAGTCTTTGATCTAAATGTCACATGGAGAAGAAGGAACTTTATGTTGCGAGAAGCAACCAAGCAATTCCTCTATGTTACTGAAAAGGTGGCAAATGCCTTTCTGAGGAGCAATTCCTTGGGAGGCAAAGTCATGCCTATGGGTTCCATTCTCAAATTTCCATCAATGCCATTCTCTTCTTACCCTGATCCTTGAGTTTATTTCCACTGTCCTGTGGCATATTAAATATTTGTATTGTTTGCATATTAAATATTAGGATTGTTTCCAGGAGGTTAAAATCAATGTCCTTTCAGCTACCACTGCAATCTGCTCCTCACCTGGTCTCACAAACCCCCACAGCCCTGCTCCTCCAGGAATACTCCTATCATCACTTCAAAGCATGAAGTTTGTGTAAACAGCAAGAATCAATATTAGTTTTCTAATTTCATACACTTGATCAAAATCTATATCTACTCTTTATTTTTAACTTGAGCCRAAATCCTCATCAGGTACAGGCACAAATCAAAGTGCTGGTTAAAGAAGTAGTCCATCTTTCTGATTCCTGTGTTATTTTTCCTTTTTCTCRTGCTGGTATTTTTCTCCAAGCCAGAAGGCTTGCAGAAACAAACTCTCCACCATTGCAGGATGCACAAGGAATATGAGGTATCAAAACCTTGTTCCTTCAAAGGAGTCAATGGCTGGATTTCAGTCATCAAGAGTTTATCTGTAGTTCTATAGTTAGCTCTCTAGGCTAAATTTGACTCTTGGGGTAAATAGTTAATGTGTTGGGTTTGTTCAGTGATAAGTTAATAGCCAGATGACAACACCAGAGAAATAACATCTTCAATATTAGAGTTGTTGCACTTTGTTTAGTATAAAGACATAGACATTTTTAATTAATAAAACAGTCTTCAAAAATGCGTTATTTACKGAATTGAATAGTGATGAGAAAACAATTTATCTCATTTAATGAACTGTTTAGAAACATTTTTAACAGAGAGGGCAACAGACTTTGTTCCCTTTGGCATGTTTTTTCATCCAACTGGAGATTCTCAATTGCATATAAAACCAAATGTTAGAATATGATGAAACAGTAGAAGAATAACTCTGTAGAACTCTTTTTCCAGAATTTGGGTCATGAATTCAAACTTAGCCCTCATTGGGATCAACTATTATTATCAGCTCTTTATACTTGATATATCTGAGAAATGAGTTAGTTCATCCCAGACCAGGCACTTTTAGGGTATATTCCTGAAGAAATAAGAACAATTGTCACTGTTAAGATGCCTCTTCTTGGTAACCTCGGTTTATTTATGGAATAAAATGATCTATAGATCTATGGAAGAACTCTGGCCTGATAACCTCTTGAGGAATACCTTCATAAGACTATTTAAAGATGATCTGCAATATGGATGGAAAGTAGAGAGTCAAAGCTTTTAACACGACTCTTTCATTGTACATTCCCAGAAAGTTCAACTTGTTTTTGAATTGCTAAGTACAGAAACTTTGGCCTGCTTGGAGCTGTGACAAACACTCTTGAGGATTCATGCAGAATTTGGAAATGTATTGATCCAGATGTGTAAGAGGAAAACAATAAAAACACAAGATGAAGCATTCTGCGACTGAAATGCAAAGATCAAGCACCAAATATAATCAAAACTTATCAAAGGCCTTTTCTGGCACTGAAAAGATATTAATTAGAATATCTTAATTCTATCAAGTGTTCCTTCACAGTGAGGAAGAAAAGGTTATATTGTTGCTGAATTTGGACTCATTATTGGACTTACACATCCTGCTTTTGACAGAATGTGTGGATACAACGTGAGAGAAATGCTGAGCCAGTAAAATGGAGAAACTGGCTTTTCTTGTGTCTCTCAAAACAGTCAGCAGCCAGCCAGTCCCAGCTCGATGCTCTGGTGGAGATGAGGAGCTAGGAGGACTAGAGCGCTTGTTTGGATGCCCTTGTTGCTCTTTTGTTCAGATCTGCTGCATCCATCATTCCTCATTATTTTCTGAGACTGCAGTGGGCTTTTGCTGTCCAGTCCTGCTGCAATATGGGGGGTGGGTCATCTCAAGATCGCATAAAAACAGAGAGATGGGAAAAATTGGGCAGAAAATGTGAACAAGATGAGATGAGCGCAACAGACCCACATATGTGAGGCTGMGATCCCTGCTTGTTCAGAGGTGACTGTCAGGATACCAGGTGAAGAGATCTTAGAATGGGAGATCATAGGAAGGATGGAGCCAAACTCTTCTCAGAGGTGCAGGGAAAATGGCAAAAACAAGAGGCAACAGGTACAAGATGTAGCTATAGAATTTCTGACTGATTATAAGGGGAAAAAAAAATGCCATGAGTGCTGTGAAGTACTGAAACAGGGGCCAGAGAGGTGTAGATCTCCATCCTTAGGGGTATTCAAGATTTGACTAGACAAGGCCTTGAGCAGCCTGATCTAGCTTTAAAGCTAGCCCTGCAGGTGGTTGGACTATGTGACCTCCAGAGGTCCCTTCCAACCTGAATTATTGTATAATTCTAAGAAAATGAGGCTACTAAAATGAAGCTAAATGAATTGGCACTATATTGTACAGAAACAAACAAAAGAATGAAAAGTTTGTGCTTTTAAAATTTTGTTTTTCTTGGCAAAATTTGGGTACAAGATTTCCTTGGCAACAACTGAATGTGCTCTTTGGCAGTGAAAGGGTGGTGCAAAAGCACTGTTCCAGCACAGTGTAGGTGCTTGGACCATCCTCGGGTGCAATGAGAAATGACAGATCCCTGGACCCTAATTTTGGTAGTTTTAAGATTAAAAAAAAAAAAAAAGAAAAAGAAAAAAAGAAAAAAAGAAAGAAAGCCATCTGTATCTCAAGCTTTGCTGAAGCAGAATTTAGGAGTTAAGGAATGAACAAAAATTATCTTTGCCTTTGAAACAGGTACCTGAGCTTTTTCCTTTCATTTAAATGTTGCCAATGTTACAGTAAATGTTCTTGTGAAAATGGAGAAAATAGCTATGGTCCTGCCCTGTAAAGTACCTGACCAGCATTTCAAATGCACCTTCTTCCCACCTTCTTCCCCTTCCTGCTTCGGTCAGCAGCCTCTAGGAAATGAGAAACAATCGCTTTCTTGTTGGTCTCCCCAGTGGGCAGCCTTGCCTCTAAGCAATTTGTCATTTAGCACAGTTAAATGAGAGATCATGTTTTTGGTTTTTTTCCCTCTTACCCAAGCTGTGATCCTGCTGCTGTTGTAGCAGTGAATGTTCTCCCCTCCCTCTTCTCTCTTTACCTGCCAAACACATACAGACACACTAGATCTGTCTGGCTGTAAGTAATGGTGTGGAGTCCTGCTGTAGTTTACAGCATGAAATARCCAGGGAATAATCAAGTCCTGGGAACAGCTCCAATATCAGATAAGCTGAAGAAAATAACGGGAGACAAGCAAAACAGCATGAAGCTAAGCCCGCCAGCACTGGGACTCTGGACTCCTAAGCTTGCTACAACCATGTCTTCTTTGAAACAGCCACCTCTCTTCCGTAGGCTGAGGAGGAATCTCACCAGCCCTGCTCTCTCAGGAAGGGCTGGGTAGTCCTGTGCTTTTTGTTGCATAAGGATTAATTAGGCCAGCCTTACAACTGAGGGACAACCTCTCTGAGCCTTTTGGGAGAGGTAAATGAGCCAAAACCTAGTGAATAGATCCCCTAGATCTGGAATGGTCCCTACAGTGATGGCTGGGACCAGGAGATAACGGCCTAGCTCACGCCTGTGGCTTTTGTCCGGGATGTGAGGGGAAGCTGAGTGATGACTGTTCTTCTTTGGCACGTGGCCTGTGAAAGGTTCTGCATGTGGGGATAACAGAGCATCCCTGAGGCTATTCCAAGTATTATGGGGGCATGAATTAGTCTTGGAAATACATATCTAACATATTTATATATATATATATGTCACCAAATCTGTATGTCCCTACTCTCCTGTATAAAAGGATTATTATCACTGTGGAGGTCTATCTTCAGGCAAATGCTCCAGCTCTTTAATAGCTACGTTAGACAAATCACAAGCCCATTGTTATTTTCAGTTTCTGCCACCCTGTGCCTGCAAATGTACAATAAATAAACAAATAAAAAAAGAATATGGCTTTTAGTCAAAAGAAAGCATCAAGAAGGTGAAAACATCTCTCTCCAGAATGACTACTGCCTGGAAAACGAGTCTTGAGGGGGAAAAATGAAGGAAAACCATGGAAATGAACAAGAGGAGAATGCTACAAAATGTTGTTGCTTCTCAGTAGATTTTTACCCATCAGCTTTGACATAAGTACCATATTCCGGCTGTAAAATATAATTAGAGCAGTGAATCAGAAAGGAGCTGTCCATTGAATAGCACAGTGTGTTCTCAGCCAAGGAGAGGGATGTGAAACTCATGCAAATAAGGCTGAGTTCCCCTGCTTCCTCCTTAGGAAGCTGTGTGACACAATCAGCAAAACCCTTTTGCAGCGAACTGCAAATTTCACATGCTCTTCCGAGCTGGAATTTGCCTTTGAGCTCTGCATTAAGTCGAGCAAGCTGCCTCCCTCCATCAGTTCCTGCTCTCAGAGCTGCCTTTGCAGAGTGTGAATGTTCCACGGTGCTGCTTCTCCGCTCTTTTGCAGGCAAACCGATGGCCAAACCCAGTGGATTGGGATGTAAGCTTAAGGCCTGGCTTGTGTTCTAGGACATGGCAAAGCAGTTCTTCCAGCTCAGTGGTGTGAGTTCTTCTGACATTCACCAGGCTTTATCCAATAATCCATCATTTTATCAACCATGCTACCTCTGTGCACGGAAGACTCTAAAGCTGGGCATTTAAAGGACTCTTTCAGAAAAAGCAGACACTCTTTTCAGACTGTTTGAGGGCTGGTTTTTTTATTATTATTATTTTCATGAGTATGAAAGGCACCAGTTTGACCCCTGGAGTAGCCGCAGGCGGGTGCAACACAAATATAGCAGTTTCCTTACGTACTTCTGCCTGCTGCCTTTTACCACAGCAAGTCCTGAATGGCATCGTCAGATCGGGTTCCTGTTCTACAAGTGCARAGTAAGAAAGAAGGACAGTGACGAAGCAGGCCAAGGGAGACCTCTTCRCCAGGGTGTGCTCTGGCCGTTGTTCATGCACCTCCCTGAGGGATCCATGTAACCATTTCACAGTGGTCATTCTGGACCGTTGCAACTTCGATAGCGCTGGAGCTTGGCATAAAGACTATATTTAATTATCATGTCTTCTGTCCTTGACTACAGTCTAGCGCCTGCATATTCCACTCAGCCTGCTCACTCTCTTTTTAGGGTGGGAATTACAAACATGTTCCTTCCTCAGTAACTTCCCAGTCCAAGAACAGGCACCTTGGAACTGCAGCGACAAGATGCATTGCAATGCTGTTCCCATTGCTTTTCCTCTTCTGAGGGTGCTTTTTGTTCTTCAGTCATACCTGAGATGGTACCAGTTTTGCAATCCTGCTATTTCCTGGCTCATTTTAGTGCTACACTCATGCTCCTTAATGCTGCCTGTTTGTTGGGTCACACTGTACCTGTAGTCTGGATCAAACTAACCTGTTCTCCAGGCTGGGAATTTTAGGTAGTACTGCGGTTTACACCTGGCTGATGCCCAAATACTGCTCCTATAGCCAGTCTACATTCAAATGACTTCCAGTCATTTTCTTCAGCAAAGCCAAGCCTAGTTACTGCAGGCAGGGTAGACCTGGCCATAAATCCAAGTGCCTTATGCGTCCAGCTTAACAGACTGATCCTTGTAATGGCTCTTGACTGCTTAACATTGTATTGATTTTGGAGGCAGAAAAGCAACATAAGTAAGTTAACACAGACAATAAACACTGAATGGATGGAATTTTACTACCTGCATATTCCCTACCACTAGGACGTTCTCCCTAAGGAATTTCCCAAATTCAATGGAAAATGCTTATCTTGGTTCATGTTTGAAATAAAAGGACTCCCTCCACCTCTGCTCTGAAGACACCAACCCAGAATCCTTAGCAAGGAGCATTTCCTGCCCAGTGGCCAAGCTTGCAAACCTGCTAGTCTGCAAGGAATCCAACGTCCCTTTCATTTCGGCAGAGGAAAAGTAATTGTGTGCTAAATGTAAAATTCATCTTAGAGAAGCACAGCTGGTAGCAGTGGCCTTTTCAAATGCATTCAGCTCTCCAAAGGCAGCTGATTCAGACTTACACCTGCTGGTTGCTATCTTGTACTGTGTACTATGCTCTCTAGTCACATGCAGAGCCTATTTTTCTCTTAAGTAGTGATGGAGTGTGTGTGCAGTAGTTAGATATATGCTGGTATATAACAATCAGGACTTGCATATCAGCATCATGGCATTTTGGACATCCTAGAGAGGATTTTTCCTTGAAATGGAACTGCCAAGTCTTTGCTGAATGGTCATAACCTTGCTGGGCTGGGCTGGACGCTCGTGCAAAACTGTTGCAGACTCCAGACAAACCTCTTCAGACCCTTTGTCCTCAAGTTTCTTGGCTCAGGGTTAGGTTTTCCTTTGCATAACTGATATAAAGTCACTGACATTTGGGAGAAATCCAGATACGTGAGAATAGGTGTGACATTTTAGATGCCTAATGGTAGCAGAGACTGAAAATATATTCAGGACCCAGTGAAGATCTTGGTCCATCAAACCATTAGACCAGGCATCACACCCTACAGGTGTATAAAGCTGTTTTAGACACCATTTTTTTGCAGCTGGATCTATCCCTTCCAACCTCATGAGCCTTCCCATGAGCTGCAAGGAGCAGAATCAGAGGAGGAGATTGGGGTCTCCGTGAAGGGATTTATTGGCTTCATCTCCACGAGCTTGCTTCATATAAGAAGGAGCAATCACCAAATGTCTATTCAAGTGATAAATAACATCAGATCTTTATGAAGAGCCTAAATCTCTGAGAATATTCCACAGCTGTTAGCATCAATGGCAAGACAGGATGCTAAGCACCAGAGAGAGGTAACAAAACACTGCCAAACCACATACGTCTTGGAGAGAGGCCCTTGAAAACATCAGGAATCACTGTTGGGCTTCGTGTGCCCAGGAATGCACCCTAAAGCCTCTGTCTTTGCCCTGAACTTTGGTTGTTTTCAGGAATACATTTCAACAAGGAAGCTTTCCTGTGCGTTTGTCAGGCGTCTATCTTTTGCTCCWGGTGACTTCTCCCTTTCTCTGAAGTTACAGATACCACATTGCCCCGTGCTTCCCATGTCACTTTTACACTCCTCTSCCCCTCCACAGTACATGGCTGCTTAGCAGTTGTGATACTAGATGGCTGCTCTGTTGCCTTATCCAAGTAGATTTCATTAAGTCTTGCATTCTAGTTAACAGCAAGTTGTTGGAGCATGCAAGGATGAGCTACTCCTGCCACCTTTCTCTTTCCATCTAATGACCACAGAAAAATGTCCTGGCCATGTGGAACATGACTGAGCCTCAGTGGGTAAATGAATTGAAGAAATGAACATATTTCTAACTTTCAGCATGAATACATCATTTATAGTGTAATGGAATTCCTGCTATTACACTTAATAAGAGATGATGAGTGTGCTGGGAATCATTTTTCCATTTTCATTTTAATCAAGAAATTAGTAAATTAATGTTAGATCTATGCAGCACAGCTTTTTTGTTTTCCCTAGTGAATATTTATTCAAGTTTTTAAACAAATTATGATCATTCACTGCTTGGGTTTTCTGCAGGTTTTGAGTTTTACTGCCTGGAAAGTTCAACTAGAGCTTGTATCAGTGTTATTTGAATGACAGCTCATGAAAATCCGGAACAGCAGTCAGAAATGTCCTGATCCAATTTATGGAACCAACTGGGAAGTAAAGAAATCTCAGTGGTTTTATCAAGCTGAACGAAATTGAAATAAAAAGATGTAATAAAGCAAACTGTAGCAAAAAAAGAAAGATGGAATTATTCTTTGAGTTGTTTTTTAGAAGAAAACCAACCAAACAAACCTTAAATCAGTATTAAAACGAGCATTTTCAATGATTTTTTTTTTCTATCACAATAATAACAAAAGGTCCCTCTCATGCATGCAGCTCTGTTACGCAAGAGACTTTGCCACCCTATGGCAATAGTCACTACCTAAAGACACCAAGACTTTGTATCAGCAAAAGCTAGAAAACAGCATGAAGAGGAAGTGACTTTTCCAAGGCCATCTGTAAAGCCTGGGACGCGTGTGCATCTCTTGAGATGCAGTGGAATATGAGAGTTGCTGGACACGCAACAGTCTTTCACTGCAAAGAGCTTTAATTGGTAATGTTCTGTTTGCAGAGCAAAAGGCTGTGTCTCTCCTATCTATTTTGACTTCTCTATCTCAGCAGCACTGTGGTATCCAGATATCACATGGTTTGCTCAGGAGACATTTTTCTCCAAGTCAGCTCTATCCTAAGAGACTTTCCCCAGAAAAAAAATCTCCCGTCCCCTGTGAAATCCAGCTGTTTAATGTATTTTTTTCTTCTTTGGCTTTGAATCTTTTAGTGATTCTCTGCATTTGAAATGCTCTTGCTGTGTGGCAGTGGCTGTGCGGTTCACTACCCAGGGCTTCATTCATGCTTTCTGGCTGTCCCTGCTCCCTCTGACACCTGCCTCCATCCYGGTTTCTGGGATTATTATTTTTTCCTGTGTGACAATTAAACAACAAAAGTAAGTCTCTCCCTATAACACAAATGCTCTGTTTGAAACCCAAGTCATACATTTTCCCTGCTCACCTGCAGGGAGGRAAAAAAGAGGGCAGCTGGAGGAAGTAAAGGGGGAGAAGAATGCTTAGTGCTTGTGATGGTGTTAGTCAGTACATATATGTTTTTCACTGCTTCAGATCCAGCCACCACTACCTAATACATCCCCCACCTTTGGCCAGAAGTGCTAAGCTCTTGGCTCAGATGAAGTAGTTTGCATAGCAAAGCAGCAGCCGCAGCCCTCTCTCCAGCAAGGTAATGAGGATTCGGTGCCATGTTACTGCTTTATTTTTCTTTTTAATTATGAGAGTGGAAATGGGCTGCTGTGATGGAGCTGAAGGATGGATCCTTCCCTCCCTGCGCCCTCCTCCTACTACCTGCCTTTCCCTTTCCCTTCCAAGATCCATAACTAATAGGCAATGACAATTCCTAGACCATTTATAAAGCTGAGTCCTTGTTGCCTTCTGTGACTCAGTCTTTGCAGGTGGCTGGCGTCAGCCACAGGATAGATCATGCATGGCAAGCATACAATGCCGAATTTGTCCCTTTCTTGAAGATCTTACAGACCATGTGTTTGAAGATGAATGTAGCAAAAGACATACTGAAAAACACAGTTCCATGGAACTGAGGCCAGAAAGATACTGCATTTGCTTGGGTCATAACATAGGTATAAACTGTGCTATTTGCCTTACCTTATCTCCATCTTGGCATTCATCAATGCAGATACACTCTGCTGAGGTCTCTGGAGCTTAATGAACTGTCCAGTCAGCTCTGCTGATGCACCATGTCTGCAGTAGCGATTTCTCTGCAGTGGTAGAAGGATCTTCACTTGCAATACTTTTATGGACTTCACAGTACATTAGGGGTCTGGGTGGTTATCTGAGTTCTAACAATTTCTATGCTTATTATTATTAAATGTAAGTAATATATGTCGTGGTCAGATCAAAGATCACCAGTTAATCTCCCTCACGCTGAATGGAGAAACCTCTGAGAGAGGAAGGAAGAACACCTTCCTACCCACATAGGGGCATGGGTAGGGCATGCTGAATCCTGCATGGAGAAAAAGAGGTCTCAGGAAAGCTGGAAGATGAGCAGCATTTTGAAAGATGAAGACGGTYCAGATCTTGTGATTTCTGAATTTAAAATGAGACCAAGGGAGTTGAAGTGGACACTCGGCATGTGCTTCAGTGGTTGCCAGCAGTCTCTACCTTTGCCTGTGATATGAAAATGTGGATGGTGAATGAAGCTTGGTAATTCCCAATTCACATAATCAGATTATTTCGTCATGTGAATGAAAAGTGACAAGTGTAAGGTAGAACAGGAGCCAACACAGATTCAACAGGCCTGAGCTTTCTTCGTGATGGCTCATTTGTCTTTTCTAGAGCTGTGGAAATAGTGATGGGAGTATCTGGGATTGGCAGAGTTTGTAGTGTGTTCCAATGGGAGGGAATTTGGCTGGGAGACAAAAAACCTGTGATTTATTCCTAACTTTTCTTCATCTGTTGGGGGACTTCAAGTAAGTTRTGTCCTCTACCAGTGCCTCTGATCCTTGGTGCAGAGGCAAGTTCTCCAGAAAAATGATGAACTTTGCTCAGCTGGATACATAAAATTACTTACAAAAGTCAGCAAAAGTTAAAGGTAGAGAAACTAAATGCAAAAGCTTCCTAACACAAGGTACAGAGATCAGGATTGTTAAAAAGCAGTGAGGGACAAAAGATCGGTAGTGTTTCAAAATTTTGGCTTGACTGGGAACCATATGATGAAAGGTTGGGCTGTCACTTGTCTCCCTTCTTGAGGGTCCTTTGTGCGATGCTAGAAGGGGGATGGCCAGACAATACAGGCTTTACTGTTGTAGATACTGAGGCCACCAGGATTTTCAGGACGTTCTGATGCCTCAGGCATTTATTTGCCTTCCAGTTCCAGGAGAGCAAACTCACCGCAACAAGCCCTCGAGAAAGACACTAGTAACGATGCTGTCTCCACTGGTCTTGCCAAACTGCCGACAACCCTGAAATCATGCAGCTGGGGTCTTTCTTTTCTCCTTTTTTCTTTTTTTTTTCTTTCCTCTACTTTATTTGTTCTTTCCACCTTGCTCAGACTGTGCCATCCCTACTTAAAAAAAAAAAAAAATACTGAGTTAACCAACAAGGACTGCATCTCTGTAATAGCACTACAAAACAACAAAAATCAAAAAGGCAGCTGAAAGCAATACCTTTAACAGCCCAATCGTGGCAGGTTTTTGCTAAGTCTTTTAGAGGTTAAGGTGACCAAGAATTCACCTGCCCTTTTATAGCACTGCGATCTCATCATTTTCTTTCTTGCTCTTTTCTCTTTCCTCGTGTGGTTGATCTTGTTTTGTTTGTAAGGAAAAAAACTCTGGCTCTAAAAACAAGGGCAAGAACATAAGTTTCAGCCCATGACAATATTTTTTTCCTTTCCCCGGAAAGGACAGCTAATACCATCTGTAATTTCATCTGGAAGACTGTTTAGAGGGGTCGTCTTACACAAGTGAAGGTGTTTCTAAAGAGAAAGTGAATGAGAGAACTTGTAAAATAAAAGCTTTACGTAGTATTTATACACTACAAAGACTTTTAGCTGAGTTTTATTCTTTTCTTCCATATTTAATCAAAGATTTAAATGATTTTTAATGATGATTGCTTGCCACTGGAGCTAAGTATCTTCACAAATATATCACAGTCAGTAGAAAAGACTACATGCTAATTACTTTATAAATAGTTGACTTACCTTTTCAGCT
>NW_028186401.1:5194875-5368036 GCF_003343005.1 Rhea americana
AAAAAAAAAAAAAAAAAAAAAAAAAAACACCTCTGAACTTTTATTTAAAAATGTTTAGTGTTTCATTCAATTTGGACATGCTATTTTATTTGATCCTTTGTGCCCATTTATTCCATCAAAATTAGCATAACTATTTCCTACCAGTAAAATCTTTGTCACTGTTGCACTTAAATACAGGGCTCTATATTCATCTTTTACCTTCCAGGGCTTTTATAATACAGCTAGAAAATTAGTTTCTTTCCCAAGAAATGCTTCACATTTTTCAGAAATATTTCTGTCCCACATTTTTTGAGGAAAAATCAAACTCATCAAAAACAATACTTTACTTGAGAAATGTCTTTTCTTATAGAAGCTCACCTTTTTCTTTAAGAGGACAGTAAATGTTCTTTTTTAAAAATTATTTACTGACTCTAAATCTAAGTGAGAAATGTGCAAAAAGGTCAGGGAGGAAGGATGGGGCATTCAGCCTGGTACCCTCTATGATAGACTCCTTTAAAAATGACAAATAAAAAGCAATGCAAAGATAGGCCTCTACTCTGAGCTAAATTCCTTGCCTGGCCGGGAGGTAAACCACACAGCTTAATCAGTCTTTCCTGGCTGGACTGTATTTTGCAGCGCTTCCTTTCAATTGGCAGGTTGTGGCCGGTGTTTTGTACTCATTTGGGGTGAGAAGTTGCCAGGATTTAATTCACCATCTGACGGCAGCCTGCAGCGCTCGGAGATGTACCTTCGCTATGGCAACCGAAGTGGCAAGTTTGCAGTGAAGCATGTTGCAGTAGTTCTGTGCTATGGCTGCTGCCTTGGCGCGTGGTGGCAACCTGCGCCGGCTGGCGAGGGGGGCCCCATGGCTTTCGTCGTGGAGTGGGCCGGGCACCTGGCTTGGCACGATTCAGAGCTCTTCACTTACCCACCTGGAAAACTGGAGAAGACAGTCCCWGTTTTAGCTCTGGAACAAACTCCTAGATGGATAAAAATGCTTTTACAAAGCTCGAGTACCTTCCCCAACCGGAGAGTGGGCCCGGAGGGCTGTCCACTGCTGTTTGCCTGCCCGGTGTGGGCACACTGGGCTTGTTTTACCTGCACGGGGCAATCGGCTTGAGTGCATGTGGCAAACCCAGTGCCCTGGGACGACTGTGCTGAGCAGAGACCCTTGGCCGTCTGGACAGTGTACAGGTACTCCTTGCATGTGCTCTCCAGAGTTTTCTTGCTTAAGTCATTCCCTGCTGTAGTAAGCTTCAGTAGCACGTACCAGACTTTCAGTCTCAGAAATAGACCCATCTTTAAAATCTATAATGCAATTCACAGAGTCAATTTTTCATCAGGTGTTGCACATCTAGGGTGAACTGAATTTTTAAGAGTTGTAGTCTGAATTTTTTTTTCCTTTCTATTTGGTTTTGTTTTTTTCTTTGCTCTTTCAGACAATTAATGTGTGTCATTGACTGGCTTTTCTACTGATTTGATTGGCTTTGTACGGCCAAAATGAAGTCAGTCCCTTGTGGAAGCCTTTGAAGTCCTTTGCTAATTCAATTAACTATAAACTAAACTCCTTCGGGGTGCAAGTTACTGAAACTTGGCTTGCTGGGAAGGAATCCCACCAACTTAAGCTTCAGTTCACAGCGCTGCTGAACTGACCCAGCTCACCAACACCTCTGCAAAATRAAGAGTCCTATAGTGATGTAGGATTTATTTCTGAAATCAGTAAGAGACTGTTTAGCTTTTTGAGACATAGGACTAGAAGGGGCCACTTCAGCCACTGAGTCCTGTCCTTGCAATCAGAGGCAGCCCTACAGTGTATATCTCTTTAGGTAGGATTTGTAGAAGAGCTACTCTGCCTGCCATCAGGGAATATGTCCACTGCCCACTACCACAGATAGGTGACTTGGAACAAAAGATTAAAAACCAYGGCTAATCTTCCAAAGGGGAGATAGCAAGAGAGACTGAGGGCCTCTCATGTCCTAGATTTTCCARTGGTAGCATGTTTGTTAGATTAAACTTTGAGGCAATCCTATGAGGTTGACCATTCCTCACACCACAGAGGACAGGAAAGCTTAGCTGACACGAGGGAAAAATTCCTCCTAATCTCACACAGGGCAAAGCAACCCAAACCAAAGCCATGTATCTGCCAAAATAACTAGTTTCCCTCCAGATTAGAAAACAAGTCTCAGTCCTTCCAATGGAGCTCTGTATTTTGCCGCACAGAAATGTGTTACTAGTCTAGTATATTATTGAATCTGACAGTGGGTAAAGAAACTGAACAAAGATATTATCTGGATGTTATCACTTGATTTCTAGAAGAAAAAGCCCCATTTCAATCTTTCAGTCTCCCTCTGGCTGAGGAAGATGAAGGTCTCTGTGGAAGCCTCTGCCTCAGACGAGGGTGGGGGAGGGTGCCTGACATTTTCACACTGTTTGCTGAACCAAGGAAATGGGTGGGACAGAGTAATGTTTTCGGACCAGGTAAACCATTTTATTTGAATTGAATTGAAACAATTTGAATTTTGCTTTTAGCTGTAGATTTTAAAAGAAAAATCTGTCAGCTTCCAAAATAGGACCTCAAAAGATTTGTTTTGAAGAAAAGTAGAAATGAAGCATTTAGCATCTCCTAGATTTCCTTACCCCACCTTTTCAGAAAAAAGCTTTTTGCCAGTTCCCCATAGATTCACAAAGAGTTTGAGTGGTGACAAAGTGCTCACAGAATCCTCTTTTGCCCACCTCTGAGCAATATTGTTATGAATATCAACTGATGAAGAGCTACAACCTAGCAATGCAGTGGGCTCCTCTCCCTCTACTCCAGCTAAACCTGTCATATCGACCAATGCAGGGAATTCAAAGCAGCATCTCATTGGTTTAAATCACTSCCTTCAAACTGATGCATCCTCTCTCAATTGCCAGGAAATCTTTGCTATCTGAGTTCGTTGTCTATTTACTTCCCATGTGGTTCTGCCTCAGGTCATCCCAGAGTGATCTGAGTTTCAACCTAAATCATTCATGAAGGGACAGTAAAAATGTTAGTGGGTTATAAGATGCTGTATTGTTGTTCCTTAAAAAGGGRAAACACTTCCAGGGACGAGTTGGTAATGCTAATGAAGACCTGAGACAAAGCGAACAGAGGGGAAAGGTGGGAGGAAGTCTTTGAAAACTCTGTAGAGGGAGGGAAAGTCAGTGCCAAATGGAAGTTAAAATGAGAGTGCAATGATTTGAGTAAAGATGCTCAGATGCTTTCCTCTTTCCTTGCTCTGCCTTTCTTCCCCGATAAGCATACGGGTGGTAGAGTTGAAACAGATTTAGAGTAGGAATGCAAATGAGGTTTACATGAGGCAGCATCTTTACTGTTGTTGCTGAAGGAATCTAGATCTCCCCCAAGTTCCCAGRCAGAGGTTTCCTAAGGTACAGCAGGAGTGGTAGATGCCTCCAGACTTCACTTGCATGGACAATTCACTCTTGCAGTGAGGATTTTGCCATGCCAGGTGAAATGGATGAGGAGGAAAAAGAATGGGCCTGATCTAAACTTATGCTTAATGTGCTTTTGATTCCCACTGACATAGTGGCCCTTGAGAGTATCTGGCTACCCACCCGTTGTGCTCAGCATCTCACAAGAAAAGGCTACGGTTGGCTAAAGCTTTGACATTGCTTTATTAGACTGCTCCTTGCCTTTACTGAAATAGGCTRCAACACGAGCCAGGCATCCAAAGGGGCTTGTTGAAGCTACATTACTCCTCGCCTAAAAACTCTCTTGCAAAAATTTCATTAGAATAATTATAGTGCCTGAGACTTGCTAATAGTCTGAATGGCTCATTTCTCATATCTGTGTGCAAATTCAGATTTCCCTCACTTTACATTAATGTCTAACTGGGACAGATGGAGTCCCAAATGCACAAGAGGGGAGGGACTGCTCTGTTGTCATGACATGATGTGGAGATGGGACTCTCTCATGAGTAGTGGACAAAGCTCTGCCTCACCAGGAGATGTAYCCAGGAGGTATTTTAGATGAGGCACCCAGTCAAGGAACCTACCTACCCTGGACTAACTCATTGAGAGCAGCCAGTACCTCAAGAGGATAGCAGAATCAGCTGCTGCCTGGTGSTCTGTCCTCTGACTATGTAGGAGATCGGAGTTAGAGGCTGGACTAAATCAACTGGGTGTGATATATCTCAGCTAATCTTCACTTGCAACCTGCTCTTGGCAGCATACATCTCTTCCTTTCTTGGATACTGGACAGCTCTTCTCATGCTGTTGAGTGAAGGGGAGAAAGCAAGAAACAAGACTGGGCTTTTGTTTTAGGGGGTTAAAAGTGATCATATAAGCCTGACTTTTCTCCCCCAGGTTTGGAAATGCTGTGAGTTAGTATTTGGCATAGTGCTGTCTTCTCAGTGACTAAATGTCTCATTAGTTTGGGATGTGGGATGTGAAGGAGGGGGTGGCTGTTGTCAAAATGAAGYCTTATGAAGCAGGTAGGTCTCGGGATTAGTGCTTAAAACTTCCAAGCGACTTCTTGACATTATGTCTTAACTCACAGAAGAAATAGATTTAATGATACATTTACCCATTGTGTGCTTGATCTCATTTCTAATCTCCCCAGGATGGCCCAAAAAATTAATGGCAAGATTTTAATCAACTCCAGTGAGTTCATGGAAGAAAAGCATTTACCAAGGCCTCTTTTTTGTATGCATTTGTGCCATGGTTCCAATTGATTATTTGTGCCAATTATTAACTATGAATCAGGATTGGAGGGAAAATAATCTATGCTTGGTCAACTTTGTGCTTTTTAAGATTTTCAGATGATAACATCAGCAACCCGTTCTGCCCCTTATCCTTCTATTGTGCCATTTAATTGGTATGTTTCCCTGCTAAATTATCTGGAGATTTTTTTTCTCTCCTTCTCATAAAGTAAAGCAAACGATACAGTGGTTGGGGGGAGCAAAAGGTCCCTTATTAATTATGACTCCAAGCAGCTTTTACCCAGACTTGGGGGCTGAAAGGTTCTTTGGATGGTTGTGCATAGATTAGAAGCAGCTTTCATACACAGCCCTGCACTTCTGAAGTAAACAATTTAAAAACAAAACCTTAAAAAAACCCACAGTGTTATGCAACTCTGGAAATTATTATTTTTAAGTAAAAAAGGCCCATCTGGGCTTTGCTGAAAGCTGGCAATTAGTTTGCACTGGAAGAAGTGGAAAGCTGATAACTAGTAACACCTCAGTGGTTACCTTCGCTGTTTTGCTATTGGGGCCATCAGAAAGATGTCCTCTCCATGACAGTAACAAAAAAATCAAACCCTTTCTGAGAAATACCGTGCTGAGCTCTTCAGCTGTGTCCTTAGTGGTGAGCAAGCATGGTAGAAGAGGTGCCTGGTTAATTAGATCTTACTTTCTTCCTTTTATACAGTAATTACGCCAATTATAAATCATATCTTAATGTTTTTCAGGGGGATATTTCTAAGAACTCAAATCCTTGAGAGTGACCTCATGAGAAAGAGGCATAAGGTGGAAGTGTTGGCTTGGTTTCAGACTGTTTCACAGCTGCCAAATGTGAAAAAAAACATTCTGTAGTGGGTTTCCAGCATAGAGAGGGTGCATACTCAAGCAGAGAGGGAAATCAGAGGGTTGCTACACAGACAGTGTCTATTAATGGCCTTGCATCTCCATGCTGTGGAAGAAAACCCTAGAATTGGCTCCTGCAGATCTTTCTTGTGTAAGAATCTCTGGGGCCTAGTAGCAGACTYGGTCCTGTGCTGGTCTCTCCTAAAAGGCTGTGGTTTAAGAAGGAGATAATAATAACAAATGATGCTAATAATAATCCTTAGCTCCGCTGCTCCTAGGAGTATTTGGCAAGCAGCAAAGCATGCCCAGCCTGTGAAAGAGTTGCTGAGAATCTGTAAGGAAAAGTCAGAGTAATCTCATTCCCCTTTGGGTTGTCTGGCAAGTATGAAAAGGGGCCTTTTTGTTCCCACCCTACACRGGGAACTCCACCTTCTTCTGAAACCAAAAAAATACTGCTTGAGGACGGGATTAGCCCRCTGCCTGATTCTCTACCTCTCTGCACTGCTGAAATAGAAAAAAATATATTTCTCACCACCACTGTTTTCTATACTCTTGCTTTGGAGCTTTCTGTAAGTCTCACCCTAAGCAATATTTCTTCTTCCTCACTGCTCTTCTGTCACTGTGCTAAACAGTGACATTCAGTGAACAACGATCAGCTTCCGAGGAATCAGAGGCTGGGCATTACAGTCTCCRGATGAGTACCTCCAGCTTGTACAAAAATAGGAGGTACCGTGCCAGACTTTGGACCCTGACCATGCTAGCTGCATAAAAGTGCAGGCTGTACCTCTGCCAGCTCCCCGGTACTAGCTATGACATGACCATCCAGAGCGGTAAGGGATGGTTATTCCAGACCAGCAGAGAGAGCTCTTGATATATGCTTAGACCCAGGACATTGTGAAAGCACATCCCCACCATTTCCATGGCAACTGGCTTTGATGGACTCCAGGGCAGTGGGAAACTGAAGAAAAAGTTGACTTAGGCCAGAGGAAGAAAAACTGTGGTTATGAATATTGTGTAAGTGTACATGGGCCRTTCATCTGTGGTGGGCACGTGTGTGGATCTATTCACTCGTCTAATGRTAATAAGGTAGAACCTGGCCTAAGCTGTGGTCCTAGATATCCTTCTTGGTCTGAATCTAACCTTTCTCTGCTGCAAAATCTTTGGGGCTTGGTGTTCAGGGGAGGCAGCTACTTCCTCACCTTTATCACTTTAGGAAAATAAACAATTAAACCCCGCAAAAATGGCTGTATTCCAGGGATTTCCCACTTTTGTAAGGTATTGGAGTCATCTGTGAAGATTTGTCTGTAGGAGGTGAGCAGGCCAATTTTGTATAGTTAAGAGTTTTGGAGAGTCCAGATCAGGGATGCGCTGTCAAGGGGGTTATAAAACGTAGAAGAAAAAAGCCTCAGATAAAATGTCCTTGTCAGTCTGAGGCAAATCTCATATACCAGCAGTGCATGTCTATGCAAAGTGAAGGGGTGTCAGGTGCTGGGAGATGACGGTATTAATTTATTTTCTTGTGAGTATTGCCTTCAAGGAGGAGAAGCAATGCCACATGGCAAACAAGCATGGATTAACAACTCATCTGAAAAGCTTCTGTTCATTTCTTGAGAAGAGCTCTGAGTGTATTGATGGCTTAACGCTTAATTGGAGGGGGGTTGCAGTGGTCTCAGCAGAGGCAGAAGAGGGATTCGTGCTGTCGTGCTGATGGGAACTGAGCGCTGCCGGCCCTTGGGTTGTGCTCCAAACAGCAGGATATCCGGCCAGGATTAGCAGTCATAGCCTAAGCATCAACAAGTGAAGTCAGAGAACCCCATTCCTCAAAGAAAGTGAGATTCTCTCTTTTAAACACACGCGGTTTTAAAGCACCTGTGTAGGACAGAGCTGAGGCCAGAAAAGCATCGTTCTTGCCTTGTCTCCTCTGCCGAGATCTACCTAAAACCAAAAGCTCCAGCATGAACAAACTGAGCCCTGAGTCGCAGTGAGCCAGATCTGGATGTGCTGACTTGGCAGCTCAGAGCTATCCTCCTGTTTGAAGGAAGAGGTGCTTTTCTAACTAATAATTCAGGAATGAAAAAAGTGAGCCAGAGATACCAAGCCTGTGAACCCTTGCAGCCCCTTGAACACATGGTTTTCATCAGACAGGACCTACACTCGTGATACAGGCTTACTGGAGGCTCGCTCTGTCGGGGCTCGTTAGCACCACTAAATCAGAGCCACAACCCTGCTGCTCCAGTTCTCATGCGATTGTCTCTGCTTAAGAATTTATCATTGCCATCCCCACCCCTTTCTACTTGGCATTCTGGAGTTATTTATTTATATCGGGAGAGACAATTGCAGTGTTTCACGGATGGTCACAGTGGAATGCTAAACAGGCAGGCGCGGGTCCCGCAGGTACGGCACGATGTGGAGTTGATTTGGCTGATTCTACGTGACTAATATTAAATATCACCATATGTAGCTGAAGTCTTCCCCGGGAGTTTATCACTAATTCATCTAAGGGTGACTTTTGTTGTCAGTATTAAAGTAACGCTGGGCCTTTCTTTCTTTTTTCTGTTTGCTACACTATCTTCTGTTTTTTAATTTCTGTGAACTGGTTGAGGCAAGCAGAAATACTAATTAACCTTATTTGAAAATAAATGTCTTCAGAAAGGGTACTTCTGCACCCAAACATGTGAATGGAAATTGTGTAATTTGGCCTTAATAGAAGGGGGGGAAATAGCTTACTTGCCACCCTTCTCTTGTGAAATCAATTGCCTAACTGTGAACCTTTATTCTTAGTAGAGGTTTTATTTATAGAGAATTTACTCCATTTAAGCAGTATCACCTATCAACTGTTTTTTTTTTCTGTTTGCAGAAAAAAATATTTTGTGAGTTTGTATTTGCCAGCTGAGCTCTTTATTGGACAGTTTTATGGGAATTATTTCAAGTCTGTAACACATGATGAACATTGTTCACCTTAACCCTCCACTTATAARCGATTACTGGTTTCCCAGAATCATGTACCCAATCCTTGATTGAATGACTGATTTTCTTGACCACTAGTAATTAAATCTCTTTCTCAGGTAGGGATCCCCTGGGGTGCATGAGAATAAAGGCTATTCCTCTGATGCTTGTGGCTGTTCCCAGCCACTTCCTTCTGCTGCTCCCTCTCCAATCTAACGACCTTCAGTGTTATTTATTACTAGAATCCCAGCGTGCTAGATACTGTGAAAATGCAGAACCAGAAGCGGTCCCTGAATGCTTTATAGCTGAAGCATGCCTCTACTGCAATCAATTAGCCTTTTAAATCAAGAGTTGCCTCCACAGCATTGCATGCATTTGCATCTCTAGATCTGTCTGCTTTCTCTGCTGCCCTCTTTCAGGAGCATTTTCATTTTCTGAATTCCAGCCTGGAATTCCATCTTCCCCTTTGCCCCTTCCTCTATTTTTTCCCCCACTACAGGGGTTATTTTTGCCATGGGCAGACACTGCCAAAGAGCCCTGTCTTTCTGAGGTGATCATCTCTGATAGCATGGGAGCACCTGCCTAGGCTGAGTGGCTCCAGCTGACACGTGTTCCCCTCAATTGCTGTGGAGCATGCCTGTGATGAGGGGAAGATTGATGCAGTGGTGAGYTTAATTCAGGTTCCTTGCAGGTTGCTCCCTGAGAGCCCATTAAAGGGAAGATTTAGGTGCAATGGTGACTGCTGGGGTGACTGGAGAGTTAAATCTGTGCAGGGGACAATTAACAATTCCAAGGAAAGCAGACTGTGTTGCATGGTGAGTGCTGTCAGCTATGGATTTTTCCTTCCTGTCCTTCCCTGCCTTTAGTTCACCCAAGCCACCCTCTTCTTCCCTACCTTCTGGAAAACACAGTGGTAAATGTCATTGGTTGTATATGCCCAATGCTGTTTGGTGCATCTGATCTTAGTGCCTGCTCATCCTCTGTGGGCCAGGTTTGCTAATGCTCGGCATTGAAAACAAGCAGGCTACTTTTAGGTGGGTCTAACTTGTCCACCTCTAAGCTGTATACAGAGAAAAGATCTGAGGAAACAGGTTCAATGKGCCAAGGAGAAGAAATAGGTTTGAGAGAAAAATGGGAAATCCAAACCCAGATCCTTCCTTAGCTCTTTGTTCCTTCTCCGTATCACAGATGAATCTTTTTTTGCTCCAGTGCTCGAACGAATGCTCTGTAAAGAAGTATTGAGACACTGAAGCTTGGCCACTGACATACCATGAAATAAGAAGGTGGTTACACTTACGGACATTCAATATCAGCAGCTTCCAACTAAGTGACAGCTTTTAAAGACTCATTCAGTTACGTTTCACACATTTTCACTCTAGTACCAGCACTGCAGGAGAAGTTAAGATCACTTATTGCGTGTATTTTTCCTACTTGAATGTAAAATGACTTTTTTTCCTGAAGTGTGAAGGTTTGYAAGATTGGTTTGGGGGCTAATTGCAATCTCTTTCAAAAGCTTTCCACCTTTACATTACAGGCACATGATGTGGTTTAAACTCCATTTTACCTTAGTTTTTTGTTTAGGAATATTTTTCAATTACGTTTCTGTTTTTCTTTAACTATCAGAAATATCAGCACAGGGGTTTTTCATGCTAAATTTTAGTTGCAAATCTACAAAAACGTTACTGAAGCTAAAGATCCCTCTGAATATATCACATGCATAAACTATTGTACAAATTTGCTTGATTTGGTCATCTTTCAYGGCCTCATCAGAAATGATCCATAAACCTTGCAGGTTGTGAACCACTGCTTTGAGCTACCAGCCAGAAAGCAACAGCAGCTTAGACTTCCTACCTGATTTGCATGAGCAGAACTACCAACCCATACCAGTAAACCTGCCCCAATGTTTGTAGCTTCTTTATTTGCTTGAAACTGGATTTCCCTCACTGTGGACTTGAAGCAAGTCAGTAACCTCAGCAGAGTTATACAGACTCAGATACAGTGACCAGCTTAATTTATTGAAATATAACCACTCTGCAAGTTCTTGATTTACATTAGTTTGCATTTGCAGTCCCTTCAAATTGCTTAGGACAAGAAGACACTGCTTCAGATGTTACTTTCCATTGAAGGAACTGAATTTTTGATTAACTTTATTTCAGAAACAAATTAATTGATTTATTTGTCCATCTTCAGAAAGTTTGTTGCGTACTCAAGCAAGACTTTTATAATTTGTAGGATAAAGAACYGAGTCCTTCATATGCCTTTAGGAGTCTAAATCCTGCTTAAGCACAGAACACAGGGATAGAGCTGTGAATTGTTATGTCCGCAAATATGGCGATGTGATTGAAAACAATTGAGTTACCACGGTTTAATGAATTTTTTCCCCTCAGTCAGCTTGCTCAGTTACTACTTGTCAGCTGTGATAATGTGACTGTTTTCAACTATGTGATTACRGTCTTTGTACTGAGCAGTATATTGGACTCATTCAGCTACACACTAGCTGGCCAAATAGCTAGGTAATCCTTACATCCTTACTCTCATCTCTAAAAATCTCAACCTCCTCTCCTGTTCACCTCTTTTCCTGCTCATCCCTTTTCTTCCTGAAGCAAATGATTTTTGAAAAATCTGGAAATTAAACTCTCGGCCACAAGTTTGTTCAGCCATTGCCCAGCTGTACTTACTTTAAGATTTCCAATAGCAGTTGTGTGCAGCAGGGAGAAGTCTTAACTCACTGACATTTAGGTTATTCTGGAGACTGTTTTTCTCCCCTTTTGACTAGGGTTAATATTCAACTGAAATGTTCTGTTGCTTAGAAACCATCTCGTAAAGCTGAATTCATTTGCTTTTTCCAGTTTGCTCCCAGGAACCTTGTTAGATAGTGTTTCCCACTTTTATCCTAATTAACAGATACCCAGCAAAATACGAAATAAAATGTACTTCAGTAGAGAGCATTGCTGCTCATCCTTTGTCAGCCTCTTTCCCCTTCAGTCTCTGAGAGAACTGCTGCATCTCTGACCTCAAACTCCTAATTCCTTTTCAGTAATTTATAGTGTCGTTCAGGCAAAACAAATGTAATTCTCAGATTGGTCCTGATATTGCTGACTATGAGGGTGACTCTTTCCATGTCCTGGGTGCCTGGGGGTCGTAAACTGCATGGATGGGCTCTCCCCCTTGCAGCCATGGTGAGTTCAGCTGCTGATTTCAGTCCAGACTAGYGCTTTGCCCAGGCTCAATGGGTTTTGCCAGCGCTGGTAAAAACCAGAGGCATGGATGACCAGCCAGGGCTGAGCATGGCACAGAGATCTGCTGAAGGCAAGGTCTGTGTCTTTCTGACATGGAGAGCTATGCAAAAAATAGCACTAAATAATCAATCCAGCTGTGCAGGTAACAGCAGGATGTGGTTACAGCACGATGATCATGCAGAGGCAGTGGCTGCAGGAACCCCGCAGCTGTCCCATGGCTCAGACACAGGCAGCCCCAAGGGAAAAGGAGTATGTCTGAAAGCTGGCCAAATTATCATGTCCTCTTCACTGCTTAGCAGAGTTTCTTCTCCTGAACATCTAAGGCAGGTGCCATCCATAAGAGTTCAATGTCCTGTCAATATAGGCAACTTGGAGATGTTTCTCGCTGCAGGGTGGGTTTAGCATGTGCTTCCAGTTTTCCTCTGCTTCTGGGTGCCCTGAAAGCCAAAGGAGAGCAAGATCAAGTGTCTGTCTGAGTTAACAAACTGAATATTCATGAACCTAGTTGCAATCTCAGTTGTATTGATAGGCAAAGCAGGACCAACTCCACTGCTGCCATTAAACTGCCTGAGCCTTCTGAGCATAGCTTGAGAGCTCCCAAGTTTTTGAGATGATGATAAGGCGCTGCTTTCAACAGATTTATTTCTTTATGTTTGCTAATAAAATAYTTGCCCCAGTGATCTCCTGAGATTAATGGCTGGGAAAGGATAAATTATGGATCTCCTCCATTTTTTCCCCAAGCTTTTAACTTAACTTCAGAAGCCGCAAGAGTTTTTTCTGATTCAAAAAAGTAGGGGGAAGTTCACATAATTTAAGATAAATGTGCTATTTCTGCTGCTTCTCCCACTCTCATTCTGCGCAGAGTGCAGAAATACCAAGGCAAAGGTGTTTCCATAGTGTTTTCAGCTTAGACCTCTACAGTCAATATCCCAGCCTGGTAACAGCAAAGGGCTTGTTAGCTTCTGCTTTTCAGTCCAGATTTGCAAACAAAGTGCGGAGAAAATTAGCTAAGGATCTGAATAAAGAACTTAATTTCTAGATGCTTATGCAAGCCTCCSATGCCCCCAAGATACCAATGTCTCCACACTGATGATAAAAGAACATTGCATTTTCCATGTTGAGTGTTCAGGCAGAACTGTTGATGTCACAAACATTTTATTTAATGCCATTTAATTGATTAGATTTACCAATATTTAGCATCTATACACAGTATTAAGAGATCTTAAGTAGTCAGGTCCTATTAACAATTTGTCTTTGAAGTTGCCTTGTTAATTGCTTTGTTCTGCTTTAAGGAACTGGTTCAAATTCTGTTCAAAGTCTGTTAAATAAGGAAGACAGTGTGCCGCTTATTTTGTAGAAGCTGACAGCAGGGTTCAGGTAAAATAAAGAAAAATTCAGAGAGGTTACTCACATCCCAAACTAAACTGGAGACAGTTGTGGCAAACGTTCGTTCAACTTAGTTATTTTAATAGCAATCTCAGGAAAACAGTAAGACTGAAATGGCATCCCTGAAATGTTTTTCCCTAGGACTTGTGGGAGCAGCCTGCTGTCTCACCAACAGGTAGAATTTCTTGAATGAAGGGGACTTTATTTTGTTTCGTTTCTCAAACAGTAAATAAAATTTGTTCAGCTTGTTTCAAACATTTGGTAGATGTTGGTCAATTCAGTCACTCTCTTCAGCTCAAGAAAGTGAACATTTTGAAAAAAAACAAGCATTTTTGAGACCACGTGCATTCAAATATAAACAGTCATACTGGAAAAATCATCAGAAGCTGAAAGAAAATTTTTATTGTTAGTTCACCAAAAATCTTTCTCTTGAACCCCAGTGATTTGCAGGTGTACCTTTTGTTTATTGAGAATCTTTTTTAAAAAATGTATTTTGGGTTAGGCTGCAATAAATCTCTTTTTTGATCTTCCAGAACTGCAAACAAACCAAAAAAAAATCACTTATTCATGCAGCTCTGCTCATGAGGGAGTCTATCTCTGAAAGCTTTCCAGCACACTTTTACAGATGCTAGAACTTGAGATTGCTCAGATAAGATTCAGTGAAATGGCCAGACAGCTAGATTTTTACCCATAGTTTTTGAGGCTCGCTATCAGTAACATTTCTCACTGTATATCCTTTTCATTGCATTAGCATGCTCAAAGCTGTGATTAGCAAGCACAAAAAAGCATACAGATGGGATATGTCTAATATTTTGCTAAATKCCTTTTTCTGTGTTCTCAAAACATAGTTTGCAAATGAGAAAGACAGGAAAGGCAGGGTAGGAAAGGCAGGGGCAAATAACAGTTTAAAGAGTTTGAATCTGCCCAAAAGACCCCCTTTTTCCCCCTCAATTTCCAGGAAAATGGTTGACAAATAAAATGATGGGTAGCCCTACTCTATCCTCACCTTAACTGCAGGAAGTATCTCAGACATACAAAGCACCGGGCTATAAAGAAGACCTGGGTTTCTTTTCGTCCTCCCTCAGAAGGTAAAACATGCCCAGTTCTCACGCTGCTTTTCTCATCGAAGGGAGTAGGAGGATGGAGAAAAGGAAAGATGGACAGAAAGAATGAGAGAATCTGTTCCTTYGCACGGAGGGAAGGGATGTGAGCCCATCTGACTAAGCCGTCTCTAGTGGATGGAGGTTAGAAAATACTGGCTTGGAGATACTTTTGTGTGTGACTCACAGTAAAGTCGTCATTAGATGAAGTGTGGCTGAGTTGTGAGATTCATATGAAAAGTCAGTATTTACACGAAGAGGAAGATGAAACCTGAGGCATTAAAGCCAGGTTTTTAAAGGACCTTCCCTGGCTGTCTAACTTGCTGAGGCTATTTCCGAGTGGGGAGTACTGAGCACCTCCTGAGAAGGGCTGGTCCTCTGCAATGGCCATGCCCATTTTGCAGAATAACTAAACACTGGCTGAGCATTTGTACATGGGGAAAAAACTTCTCTACAGGGAAAGAAGCTGATTTTTTGGCTTAAGTACTGCAATAGGCCCCAGGAGATACAGATTTAAGACCAATTTCTATTGCAGACTCACTAAAGAGGTGTGAGTTAGTCGCTTGCCTCAGCTCCCTATCTGTAACATTGGAAAAATGATATTTCCTCTTACTTTTCTTCGCTCTTATTTAGATCATATTCCCCTGCAAGGAGGAAATGTACCTCCCTCCATCATGATATAATGCCTAGGACAAGGAGTCCCAGTTTCAAGTGAGGTTTCTACATATTCRTATTATTGAATTCTTCCATGCAGTCCTCTTTTTCTTTTGCAGCTTCGTTTTTGTCACCATGAGGGGCTTGCAGTGCCTGGGGCTCAGTTAGCAAGGTCAGGAGATGGCCCAGTTTGGATGCCATCTTTGCTCTTTCTTTCCAAAATTACCACCTGATTTTCAGAGTTTCTGCCTGCCTCTGGCTCTTGAAGGGAGCCTGGCTGGAAATGAGTCCCTGGGACATTCTGCCTTTCTGATGAAAGACATATGAAAAACAATTGTTAGCACGTTTCCACCTCTGATGTTCTGCTCCTTTTCCTGAGGTTGCATTGGCAAGCCCAAATTATTTGCCATACAATGTCAAGCTTTTTTTAGCAGAGTGTGACAGAATAAGGAAAGTGAGAGTTGACTTGACTTCACTCTGATAATGTTGGTGCACCATGACTCAGGTGATAAACTGGGCTTATTCATAACTATTTCTGGTACAAAACTTCACTCAATCTCAGTGGCATGCCAAGATGGGCTCCACCTTAAAGAGTGCTGAGGCCCATGAGGAAGAGGGTGGAAGGATGTACACTGTGCTCCTCTGGGGGAMTGACTGTCTCCATGCTCATGGCAAAGGAATAACTGTGCTTTTCACAGATAACAGGTTAATCTTGACTTTTATTTGAGGAGTAAAAGCACAAGCCTATATAATCTGTATGCTAAAAAGTGAGTGGTGCTTCATTTGACATCACCTGCAGCTTTTTGGACTGCTGCAGCAGCATTGCTCCAGCAGAGATTGTCAAACCATTCGTGCCAGTCCCTCTGCTTTATGGCTATCACAGTGGCATTGGGCTGGGGGGGACCCACTGGCTCACTTCACATGCAAGGTGCAAGGCTCAGAAAATAGCCTTGCACTCACTAGGCAAAACCTTTTGAGGGCTAAGGCAAAAAGGGAAGGCTAGGAGATGAGGGGAGCCCCAGAGAAGACACTTTGCTTGGATGGGCCCCTTTTCAGTATTCAGTTTTCACTGCCAGCTGCAGTGCATGCAGTCCTTGAGCTGTCCTTAATAACTGCACTAAGGAGAAAGAAACAGCATGAAGAGCAGCTGCAGAGGCAGAACTGGGTGTAATGAGTAGAGAAAAGCATCTGAGATATTACCTCCCTGTAAAGCAAATGCTTAGTTCCTGATAGTGTTAYGCTGGGCGTAGAGCTGGTGGCCTTGCTAATCCATAGCTACCAAACCTATTAGCAAATTTGCCATCTTCAGCTGCTTRGCAGTCCTACTGCTCACTCACCTTCCTTCCCCTCAAGCCAAGAAGGCTGTCCTGGTTGGAGGCTTAGTCTGTCCAAACACAGAGATATGGCCAGGCAGATCTGTACCTAACCRCTAACAGATAGAAGGTGACTGGCAATCTGTTCCCTGAAAAACAAATTAGGGGAACGCAATCAGCTGACGTTTGCTGGAGCGGCTACATAATGATGGGACTGAATGCATGCAGCACACGCAATACTTGGCTGTGAGCTGCTGTATAAACCTATCCAGCCATCTGCAGATGTGATAACCACCAGATCAAGACTTAAGTGGTTTACAGTGTTTTCAGAACCCAGAGACCTGAGCCTTGTGCTAAGCCTGCAGCATGTTGCGTTTTATATATTTTGAAGGCTAGCAGCAGATTTGACCAGAAAACTGGTTTTCCCATTTAAATTAGACATACAGTTCATTGTTGTTACAGAAGGAAAACGTGTATTTTCTGTTCTGGCTTATCCCTTTCTTCTGCCGTTGACTCTCTTCGCTAACAGTACAGTTTAGGGAAGGGTTGTAGCTGTGTCAGAGATTAGGGAGCCAAGCAGATGACTTCAGTGAAATTACATTTATTTATTTACTTAAAGCCCTGGCTGWGTGTGAGCTGTGGTACTGGCTCATGCTCTTTGGTGAGCCAGCCCATCTGAATTGTCGTGTGCTGAGCTCCGCTTCTAAATACCCTTGCCCCGGTCCATCTCTAATGATCGTTACTGTTATGTGTCTGGTGTTTGTTGCCCTGTGCAGACAGGTGGAATGAGAGGGAGGCTCAATGAGCATACTTGGATTGCATGCACGAGTGATTAATTTGGCTATTCAAAACGGAGAACAATAATTCTGTCCCGAACAGAACAGTCAAAAATTGGTTTATGCTATAGAAACTGCACTGTGGTGACAAATACACAAATAATAGGAGCATTTGGACTCAGGATTTCAGCTGGCCCAGTTCTATGATGTGAATATCCATGGAAAGAAGCCTTTTTTATAAACAGGATAAGGARTTTTTAATTGCTGCCTGATTCAGTTTTATTCTTTCTATCAGAGAGAACTTAAATGCGCATGCACACRCATGGACTCACGCACTGGCTCTGTTGCACACGCTTCCTTGCATTTCCTTTAGCAGTTTCTAGCTAGCCCTCTCCTCCTAGGCCTGATCTCAGCTTTGCCACTTGCACAGCACAGCGCCTCACCTTTAGACACAWACGATAAGTCCTTGTGATTAAATATTCCCCAGGCTTTCCATTTATACCTTGTGCTATAGATCTGCTGGACATCAGTGGGTATATACATAGACATATATATTCGATTTATGAAAACTATAATAACCTTCAACGAGATAATCTCACCTCTCCCCAGAGTGTTAATCATTATTTCCCACAGCCACTTTCTCTTAAATCTGGCTAAAGGCTRTTGGGGCTGGCAGGAGAACAACAGTGGCCTTCTCACGCTTTGGGATAACGGGAGTGGAGCCCAGAAAGAGGGAATGATGCCGACAAGCTCAAGAGTCCTGTGTAAATTACACAGCCGTCGTCAACATTTCATGGAAGCTAATCTTATTTGTGCTTTGCTCTGTGTTTCTTGGTAGCCAGGCTCCTGCGTAATTACACCTGGAATTTTTTTTCTCTCCTATGCTGCATTTTAAAGTTCAGGCCCAAGGTCATGCTGCTGAGCTTCAAGTTAACCAAGTAGTGGCTTGAGATTTCAAGTGCAAAAGGTCTCATGTTCTGCTGTACATAAGTGCAATGGAATTATTATTTGAATAGATTTGCAAGCAATACAGTGTCATGGTTGAGTGTTCTGATAAGACTGAAAGGAAATATTTTCAGAATATTTGAGTTCAAGGGAAAAAATTAAATGTTCTAACTTGCTGTCCCAGTTCATGATTAAACCAGCCGGAGAAATCTTGTCCTTCCCCAGCAGATTGAAATTCCATTTTCTGCCAAACCCAAGGGACAATTTCTTGTCCCCAGGATGCTGAGTGCATGAGAGCAGCATTCCTGGCACGCTGAAACTCTGCGTATCTCACAGATAAACACACACTCATCAGAGCACAAGTCAGGACACCCACTTTCTATTACCAGATACACTCTTGACTAATTAAATCCACACTGCACCTCAGTGACACCAGATGGACAGTGCCTAAGTGAAAGCTTATCCTGAGGTAGTTACAATCTTGACATGTTTATGGAATAATGTTTACAACGTGGTTTTAATTCCTAGCTGGAAGGTGCTATTTAAGAATTTTAATGTATGCATATTTTTATGCATATTAGAAAAGGACCAGTAAAATGCTATTGTATCAATCCCATTCAGTTTTTCATCATGAATAAGAGAAGGTGAGAGTTTCTTGCTTTTGAACTGTTGATTATAAAATAAATAGTACTTTTTATTGACTAAACATGGGTGTTCCCCAGTGTGTGAAGAAACATAACTTACTTCATTCCAATCTCACCATGAAGCCAGTCAGTCAGTAGTGTAAATCTTGCTTCTCCTCAGGTCATCACAAAACACTTCAGAGCTTTTTTGATCCCCCCCCTCCTYCTTATGCATTGTTTATAAACCTGCTAACATCTGAAGAAGGGACTCGTTTTTGTCCCAGATGTCACATATTATACGACTCATTTGCTGGTTCAGTAGCAAATGCTACAAGGTGTTTACACTCTCCAATCACTTTCCATTGTAACTGAAACAGGCTCATCCTTGTAGGCGCAGTGAGACTCATTAGGTACTGTGTCTCAATGCTGAAAAAATTAAGATATCTGGAAAAGAAGTTTGGTAGTATGGAGCTGGCCAGATCCCAGGAACTCTTTTTTGTCCTGGGATTTCCACATTCAGCAGTTCCAGGGGTGGTATTCAATACCACAAAAACGAGCTGGATGACATCTTTTTTTGTCTTTCACATAAATTGATATGGGCAAAATGTGATAATGGACCATGCAGCATTTCTTAAAAAGCTGCCTTCACCCCAAAAAAAAAAAAAGAAAGAAAGAAACAAACAAACAAAAAAACAGCAAACCCCCACAGAGCTGCTGAATGAGAGCGAGGCATGCAGCCATTGATGCGTTTAGTCCTGGTTAGTCTCTTCAGCGTGGTGTAAAGCAATACATGTGGGAATGATTGTCACAAAAYGCTAGAATGAGTTGGTGATAGACGCAGGGTGAAAGACCCAGAGCAGATAAGGAGTTTAACACAAGCCTRGGAAGGGTTTCTGGCCTTCATTTTGCCTCAGGGACAAGTGCTAAACCTAAAGAGGACTGAGAAAAGAGAAGAGGAAGAAGAGAAGGTGTTGTACAATGGCTTCAAAGTGCAAAAAAAGGATAAGACTGGCCCTTTCTCAAGAGCTTAGAAGCAAAATTGGCTTCCTGGAGAGAGAACATAAGAAATCTGGCAACCTAAATATATTTAAAGGACTTAAAGCTCTCCAGGGAAAATTTTGAGGCTATTGAAGTGGGGGAAAAAAATTGCTAAGATTAAAYAGGCCTTTTTTCAGAAAAAAAATAAAAATAAAAAATTGACAAAGCAGACAAATGTTTGGCAGGAGACCCGGAAAGGAGAAAAAAAAATGGCAACAGCAATAACGTGATGTGGGAAATCTGGGTAGGGGGAAGATCCAGCCTACCTCCCCTTCGTCTTTCACAAAAGGCTGTAAGGGGAAAGTGAGATACTGATCCATATAGAGTTTCCTAAAGAGCCAACTTTGAAAAAGAAAACTTAAAAAGCCAAAAGCAAGCCTTTCCAAGAAGAAATTTGAAAATTCAAAGCCAGTGAGAACCCTTGAAGAATTAAAATGGAACAGACTTCAGTATCTGGTGCGTGATAGGAAAGACCCTTGCTGCCTGACCTTGTACATAAACTTTGCATCAAGAACAGGCATGATCGCAGTGAATAGCCAAAATGAGGAAACAGGAGGTGCCACAGAGTGTTTGTGGTGGATCTGTTCACTCGTTTTGGAGAAATTGGCTATGAAAATGTTYGTGAGAAGTGATGCCCACTCAGAGCCTCTCTCCTTCCATCCCTATAGAAAGCTATGTGCTGTTGATATGAATCCATCCATCTTGGGTGCTTGGCATCACTGTCCTGGCAGCTTATGGAAAGCTGTAATTGGTGACGATGCGGCCGTTTCTGTGGTAGCAGTCACTGGACCTGGGTTTGGGACTTTGCTCCAGGGAGGTGCAGAAGCATGGAGAGAGCAAAGTTCCTATTGACACTGCYCATAAATTTTGGCAATATTTGTAAAATAAATGCTAGCATGAAGAAAACAGCAATGTATTTACAGTGATGTAAAGGGGAACACCCCCTACTCCTTTCAGTGCAATTACACCAGTGGATGCAAAAGCATCATCAGGCTTTGGGGAAAAATGCTCTTGCATTTCCAGGATTGGCTTAATGTGAAAGGTCCTAATGGAGGGTCAGTATTAACCTGCCTTGGTAAAACGGTGAGCAGAGATGTCAGCTTATCAGCCCTTCCCTCCCACAAGTATACAAAATGGATGTAGGTTCTCAGAGACTATATTCCCCTAAGATCAATGACCCAGTTAATGCTAATTACCACACACATTCACTCTAAATTAAAAAGGACCTTAGTAACTGAAAGCACTCTATGATTAAGTAGCTCTGAAGATTAACTGTGGTAAGAGTGGTATGGTCCTTCCAGCTTTCCTCGGTGCTACCTATTTGTCACTCTCTGGATCCCCCACATGGACCTTGAAGCTCTGTTGCAGAAGGTTTGCGAAGTGGATTAGTAATCATTTATCAGCTGGGAGCGAATGGAGCACCACCGAACTTCTGTTCCGGGAGAAATGGTCCGCTCACCCGAAGCCTCMTCCGGGGCTCTGGTGAGGCCTGAGAGCAGCCTGGTGCTGAACCCTTCAGCATCTGCTTTGCACCTACCACTGCAGCTCTCACACATGCACTGATCCTAGGGCAGCCTTAGGAGATCTTTCTCCAACCTGATTTCATGTGCATTTAGTACAGCTGACAGCATTGGTGGCTCCTAGTTTATCTGCCAAGCAGGGGCAGGACACAGCCCCAGTGTGACAGCCCTGTCTACCTTCGYCCTGTGGTGCTGCTGCAGATGGGACATTTCTCAGGTTGGAGGCAGAAGGAGGGGCACTTGGAGAAATAGGGCAGATGGCTCTCAAAAAGGGTTTCTGTACCATCACTACAGTGGGGGAGCAGAAGGTCAGAGCAAATGTCCAGCTAGAGCAGGATATTCTCTCTGTGTCCGTGGATAGTAGTGGTTGCTTACAAATAAATATAGAAAGAAAATTCCCTGCCAACTCCCTCTATCCTCTTTTCAGTAATCAGCAGTTTAAGGAGTCCCAGATTGGAGCTTGTATCCACTTCACTGTGGATACATAAGCACTTGATGTACTTTTATTCCATGAATTTGTCTAATTGCTTTTTGAACCCATTAATAGTTTGGGCAGCAAGCTGTAGGATTTGATTATGCTTTGTGTGAGGAAAAGGACTTTTCTTTTATTTGTTCAAGTGTATTGCCTGATCATTTTGTTTGGTGCCTCCTATTTCTGTCTTACAAGAAACAGTGAGAAATTGCTGGCAGTCACCTCCTCTATGCTATTTATGTTTCTATGTTACTGTACATACACCCCTCACTCGTTTATTCCCCAAGCTGCCGAGTCCTAGCCCTTTGATTTCTCTGCATACAGCAACTGCTCCATACCCTTTGATCAGACTTGCCAGCTTTCTCTGTTCTCCCTCTATTTCTGCAGAATATTTTTCTGAGACAGCACAACCAGGACTATCAGAGTGTGGGCCATTTATATAGTGGTCTAATGATGGTTTTTCTTTTGTTCACTATTTCTTTCCTAATTATTACTAACTCACTTTCTATGCTTCTTTGACCTCTGCTGAGCATTGAACTGACTTTTTCAGAGACATTCATARTGACTCCGAGTTCTCTTTCCTGAGAGACACCATCTAATTTGGAATCCATTGCCGTGTATTTACAACTGGAATTGATTTTCCTCGTGTGCATCAGTTTACATTTATCAGCACAGAATATCCTCTGGCCTGGGAGATTTGTTYCCAATCTCTTTGTAAAAACAAAATTGTTCTAAAATTTGTTCTACATGTGTTTCAAATTGGGAATGCTTCAGATTCACCTCCTTAAACTACCTATCTCCTCCCCAGTGAACTCTGATACAAAGAGTTAATTAGGGTTTTCTTCCATAGCCTTTTCTTCCTTAACCTCCCTTGTGCCCTGGTCATGCGCTGCCAGTGTCGAATCTCTGACAAGTTTTTTGTTTCTGATGTGGTTGAACTGTTCCTTCAATTGCCTTTAGGGAGCTGTTTCTGAAAATATTTTCTGCCCTGCCATGAGGTGAATTTTGCACTGAACTTAGAGAAGTTTATTCCTTTCTGATTCTCTTTTTGGGGCATGATTTCTCCTTTTCAGTGGCTGTCTTCTACTTTAAATATCTTTCCTAAATCTGCTGCTGAACCAAATTTGGCTCCTTATTTGTTTTATTGACTTATATCATGTTTGTTATCATAGAGTGATTCTTAATTAACTGTCCCCTTGCAGGATCTCAAAACTATGTTCAGGCTTTCCGTGATCATCGGGCTAGGTGTGTAGATACRTGTTAATGGACATTGCCTGCCTAGGATGTGATTTCCTTTCAGGAGAAGAGAGTTCGTCTGTTAAATAACTAGGTTAGAATATAAGCTGTCTGAGACCTCTTCTGGGGCATTTTGTGTTTTTTATCACCTTTGTTTGCTTATCTGTTATTACTCATTCACAAGACTAAGTTTCCAGAAGCAGATATGGATATCACATATTGCCATTTTATGTTCTTGCAACAATTCACATGGAATAGGCRAGATTTTCAGAGGGTTAAAGCTTAACCTCTTCTGAAAATAGATGCAGTAGCATTTAGTTTTTTTAAGACACTCAGAAAATCACTGACCACTGAATGTGTGTAGTTACATTGTACATGTTTTTCTTTTCTGCTTTCCCATAGAATTTCCTGCAAYTCTGCTTCTCTATAAATGGTATTTAAAATATTCTCTAATATACAAGGCTTGTGTCAGCTATACCAGCTTTTTCTAATAGTTGGCTCTGCTATCTGAAGCAATAAATAATGTGTAGAACATCCAAGCCTATAAATCACTGGGAGAATTCCTTGAACCCAGTAGCAAATTATCACAGGCAAACTAACAAATCTGTAGAGACTTATATATTTTATTTGAACTCAAAATCAAATRTTTAATATGTGGGCCCAGTACGTAGGACCAGCTGGAAAGCAGAACCTTTYTCTGTAACTCTTTAATAAATCCATTCCTTTATTTTTAGTAGCAGCCTTAACCGCCAGTGATTATCTATCATGTCTGACCTGTCTGGTCATCTTCACTGTCATATCAGAGCACTCATATTAAATAATAYACAGGCATCATGTTTTTGCAAGAGGATTTTGATAAGCACTATGGGGAGAGTCTGATAGCTCTACCATGAAACTGCTATAAGGAGGGCTGAATCTTTGCATTATATACTGGAATTAGCTCTGCCAGCACRTCTCCAGGAACAGCTGCTCGTGGTGGCTATTCCAGCCCTAGATTTGCATAGCATTCAGCAAAAGCCCCTTCCCTCTACCCTGCAGTGCTACCTGCTATTGAAGTGATCATGCACCTTATGTATGCGTTGCTTATGCATTCACCTAGCACCACCGTCTGCTGCTGTGCTCTTGCTATCTCCTTCTGTGTACAGAGTGGCAATGAGCAAAAATTGTGGGATATTTCGTGCTTTTGATAAATGGGAACAGGAGTCAGATGGCTGAGCTCATTTCCACTCTTGCCTCGAGCAGGTCTGAACCTCCATCTCCAGTGTCAAGTCTAGCRTATCATCTGCTACCCGTTGCTACCTACTCCAAGATCAGATCTGCTAAGGAAGGATCTGTGTTAAGTGTCACGGAAAAGAGACGATTTCAAGGCAACCTAATGTTTGCAAAGCTTAAAGGATACTGTGTTCTTGGAAGTTAAAAAGCAAACACAAAACTTCCCCTAAAAATTAAAGACAAGGAAATCCTGCTAGGGTTTCTAAAAATATTTACCTAAAATACAGATTATTTTAAAACAGTCTTGGGGAAGAAATTTTTCTCTGGGTAGCTTTCCAATAACCTTCTCTAGGAAAAGTTTCTTCCCAAACATCTACTGCTTACAGGCAGGCTTATGAGTGAAGCAGAAGAGTTTACACCCCCTGAAAAACTGCAGTTTTGTTTCATCTGCATTATAGGTCCACATGTGTTGTTCATACAAATTGCTCAAGCCTTCTGAGTCCTTTCTCTGTCCCCATTTCCTTTCCACAGTGTCAGAGATCCCCTGCTGGGTCTGGGAAGTTCRAACTAATATGGGATAATCAAGAAATGAAATGAATGGAAACACAGACCAAAGTGAATTAGACTAATTTTACCTGCCCACTGTCCGGTTCTAACCTGCCGAGGTGCTGGAGGAGGGTCCCCAGACTCTRCGCTGCCCGTCCCTGGGCTCCGGAAAGCCAGGGGGGTGGTGTACAGAACTATGCAAAACTGCAATTGTTTTCAGTTTTCTCTTTTCAGTTGAAACTTCATGATCAGGGTGCAAGGTGATCTGCAAGACAAGTTGGCAGAGGTTTGGGGCCAAAGGCAGTTTGAGATACTGTACTGGATAGAGCCAGATAGACAGAGACATAAAAATGCTCTGCTTGCAGGTTGATAACTAAGTACAATATTTGTTATTCCGTCTGTCTTGTCTGGCAAGATGCTGGGATATTAAGAGATGGAAAAGCGTTGTTCCTGCTGTTGATACAGCATGATTACTTTTTTCTTAGAATGTCTCTTTAGAGAAGGGAGAAGTATAAAATTGATAAAGGCAGTCTATCCATTCCCRGTAAAGGGCTGCAAAATTAGGGGCTGCAGTCTAAAAGGCGGCCTGGCAGAAATGCARTGGGATCAGCTCTAGCAGTGACTTGTAACTTCCCACTAGCTCATTTCTGACAGTAGTGAGTGAGTAGGACAGGAGAAGGGATGCAATGCCTAGGAAGAGAGAGCTGCTGTATATGCACAAATGCATTGATAATCAACAATTACGAGAAATGAAACAGAAAACTCACCTGACAATTTAACAGGATTTTGGTAACATCTGATATACTTATGAGTCTTTGCATGAATCTGACAAGGATTCCCAACAAATTCCTTTTCCTATTTTAATGGGGGTTAAACAGATTTAAGCAGATCTTAGGGCAGATTTATTAAATATTATGTAGATTTTTACAAAGTCACTGGAGATTCAATAACAGTTATTTTTGAGTTAGCAAATCTTTTCCTGTGCTTGTTAGAGATCTTGGTAGATTAAACAAGGAGCCAGGTCTAGCAAATGTTGAAATTTAATATTTAGAGTCAGACTGAATAAACCACAGGCAGATTTTCCAATGACGTGTTTGAGATTTAACAAATATTGTCTCATCTCAAGAAAATAAATGTTAAATAAGGATGAAGCTAATAAGGTTCAGCAAGACAAGAGCTCCATTTACAAATCTTTTAAGTATTTAATAAATACATTTATTAAATGAAGTGCAGTACTCATTGAGATTGTATCGATGTAAGAAATTCATCTCCGGTACGACTTAGTCAGACTAATTCCCCATTTATTAAATGTTCTTGAGATTTAGAGAGTCCACATCAGGCTTAATGTGCATCTGGTAGGCTCTGAAAACATTCATAAGAAATGGCAGCCAGCAGCAGGCTTGGGGTTAGGAAATACCTTCACCTTTTTTGGCTAAGCTTCCCCCCAGGAAAATGGCATCTGAAGAAAGGAAGAGAAAGTGATTTTGAAATGAAAATGCTTCTAATGCTAATACTGTGTGGGATGGGAGCCTGTGGGGTGGAGATGGTCGGGGAGGAAAGGGGAACTCATATCCAGAAGTGAGAGGAAAGGTAAAAGAGATTTGACTAGCGGTAGTGGTAGGCTTTTATAGACCTGTCTCGCTGGAACAGACACTAGTGGGTATCTAGGACACTAAATATTCAGCATATTCATGATCAGGGAAAAGGAATGTCCTCGAGATTGCTGTGGACTGACCATTTAGCCACARCGCAGGTGGAATTGCAAACATCTGCTAGTCATTTATCTTTCCCTTGCTCGCCCATGAACACAAGGGGCAATTTCTATTCTTAGCCAGTTCAGTTTTTGGCCTCCTTGCTGAGACCAACATAGAAATGATGGATTGTTGTGGTCATTTTACAGTGTGGACATCTGTCCTCTGRGTGCTGGCGTGAGGCTCTTAGATCATGCTTGGGGCAACTGGAGAGCTGTCAGACGGTCTCAGCGCTCAGCTGTTGTTGATCTGGGGTGTGTTTTATGCTAAGTAGTACTCCCTGAAGAACAYGCATAAGATAGAGCTTCAGTTCCATTAATGGCCCCAAACATGGTTTGGTGACTCTAAATTCATGCTGCCTCATGTGCCCTTCCTGATGGCATTGCAGTAGCATGCTTCACTGTTCCCAGAGCATGCAGTGCCCCTACTGCATGCAGCACCCTCAGAGATTTGCTACATGAACCCGTTAGTATTTGGGATGAGATTTCATATGCCTAGGTCAAATACATTTAACTTATTSTTACATTTAACAAATGTAATTTAGAGCAAAATTTTTAGTGATGATGTTTACTAACTGAAAACCTTGAATCCTGTTCCATATAGGTATTTTAAAAGGTAGTGTAAATTAAATATGAAAGAGAACTAGCGCTACAAAATACATCATTTGATGTCAGCTTCTACGCTAGACATTCTGGATTTCTTGAAGGCTAGAGAGGATGGTTTCGTAGCTTGGCAGTGGCATTATCCTTTCCACAATTGGCTTCTGTCAGTGGGACAATATAGCAAGTTCTGATTTGGGGAGAAGTTGATCAGTAGGAAACCATGTGACCCTTGCTAGTAAATTTGGATATGCATGGGTGTATGTATAGATGTGTGTAGGTGTGGATCAGACCTCTCCAGTTATGGAAATCTGAGAGTGTTTGCTGATCTCATGAGCAACAAAACTCAGACAGACACATACTGCTTTGCTTCAGTTTTTTGAACTCCCAGATTTGGGTTATGAGTTGTGGCTGTGCTTCCTTCTGAAGAGATATCTATCCACCTTTTATACTAGCTCTGTTGGAGCATACTTTGGGAGCAGTGGATAGTTGGGGTTAATGTTAGTGGGCTCTTCTCTGGCTGTGCCCTAGTGCTGATCCACAATTTAACAGCGATCATCTCTCGTTGGCATTGTGCTGTCTTACCAAAAAGCGTGACCACCAGGTGGATGGCACAGTTCCTACCCTTTCGRTGGCAGGGCTCCATTTCACCTGGATTCCCCTTACCCGTGCCCATATGACGTATAAGCATACCTGCAGCAATCTTACCACGCCCCAGTTCCGTACAGACTCCAACAGAGGTGCTGTTCCCGAGTATTTCACAAGAGGGTGCAGAGCACGTCTAATCCTTGCTGCCTGCAGCCCATCCTGAGAGTCTCCAACCTTTTCTGATACAGGGAGACAAAGCAAGGATCTCAACTAGGTGGGGGGAATCCAGCAGGAAYGCAAACTTTATACAAACAGGCCTATTTACCACTGTCTGCTGCTGTTTCAGAGCAGATCAGCAGAGATTTCCCAACAGCAAAAAAAACAGTTCTCAGAGGAGATAAAGATCTTAATTGAAATCAGAAAACCTTCAAGTATCTTTGTGCGTACAGTAATAGCACAACATTTAGAACCACAGTGGGATTAATAAGCGGGACCGTTGTTCTGCCACTCGTGTTKTGTTTTGTTTAGGGCAGGGGGGTGAGATGCGCTGTCGTTAGGGCAGTCCCAGGAGTAGCTGCAGAGCCTGCCAGCATGCGTGTCCCCTGGGACCCTCACCAAGGGTAAAGGTAGGATGGCATCTGGTTTGCCATTCATTGGAGGAATGACGAGAGATCACACTGTAACTCTCGGCGTGATGGAAATAAATCTATTTAACATTCTGCCACTCCACACAGGAAAGAAAAAATGCAAGAGAGCTAAGCTGAGATTCAGCTCACACTGGCTTTTGCGGAAATGATTATAAAATGCAAATACTATAGACACTTGCTTTAACAAAGCAAATCTATCCATTACCTGCCTCTGTTCTTTTATCAACCATCTATTTAAATAGCAAATTTTCTATTTCCTTTTCTCTCCTTTTTTCCCCGTGCTCAGTAAAGTTAACGTAAGTTGTCCATCAGATTCCTGATTGCAACATCATGCCAAAGTAAGCAGACTCCCAAATGCATACTGTGTTGCGTCAGTTAACGGTGATAATACTGCTGAGCATCTCCTTTTCTTGAGCAGCCTTTTACAGCATGGAGGTTTATGGCAGGTGAGAAGTAGCTTCTCCATTAACAGAGGGAAGAAAAAGAAAGCCACACTTCATGCCAGAGCTGCTCCCACAAGCTGGCAGGGACCACGAACCAGACTAACCTAYACTTAGTCAAGGACCAAACAAGATATGCTAAAGAAACAATTGTTGCTCAGTATGACCACTTTTATATCAAAACCAACCTTTCCCTGGACCTCTGTCAGCTTTCTCTGCAGCATCTCATTGATGATCACTTCTCTCTTGGCCAGGGTCCAAGGGCAGCTTAGTCCCATCCAGTTCAGAGCCTGAGATAATAAAAAAGCTCAGCCCAAGATGCCCAAGATGCCAAGCAAACGTTGAAACAAAGGCAAAGGTCCTGATTATTGGGGAAAAGAAAGAAACAACAACAACAACAACAACAAAAACACCAGTATTCAGCTGGAAGAAGCTTCCCCTCACCAACCCAAACGGCTGTTTTCTTCTCTCTGTTAGATCTGCTTCATTCGCCACAGCACGGCCAGGCCTGACACCCCGACCCTCCCGCTATAAAAGCAGGGACTCCCTTTACTGAGCCAAAGGATTGAAAGAACCGATTGATTCTTTCACTGTTTTCAGGAAAAACAACTATGCCAGGCGGTTACGCAGCAGGTGTCAGCAGTGACGCGTGAAAGCAGACGAGTGTGTCTCAGTATTCCCTCTCTTGCTCTGCCGTTTACATGATGTGCAAATTACCAGAGTATTTTGCTGCCTTCAACAGGATTTTGAAAATAGATCATCTGAAATTAAGGTCACTTTTCTCCCTTTCTGATTAGCAATGAGCTGTTTCCATATCTCAGGGGTAGGAAATAAAATTCAAATGAGGTTCAACATTTATTAKGAAATTTTCTTTAAAGTACTGTTGGGTTCTTGCTTCTAAGATCTATTTCCTTGCAGCGATCGGTTTTAAGCCTCTCTATTTAATTCAGATGACAGGTCCGGTGGAGTGAGACATGGGTAAATCTGAGGCTTAAAGTTAGAATAAAAGAGAAATCGAATGGAATTGGGCTCTATACCCTGYCTTTCACATTGGACACATTGTTATTCACATTTATCACCATCTATAAAAGATGCAAGAAGAAGAGGAAAAAAAGCAGGAAATGAAATGCCAAAATATAACTGTTTTTAAATGATGAGCAGCTGAAGAAAGCCAGAGAATTCAAACTTGAAAGGATACCATGAGATAAGGCCATGAATGCTGGATTTGTTAAAGGGAGAGAGGTGGAATGTGTGAGCAGAGATGTGGGAATTTCCAAAACTGAACACAATGAGAACGCAGTTAATTCCTACCTCACTTCATCTGCAGACCCAGTTATCTTCACCCATCCAAAAGTCCTCTACAACAAGCAAAACAACCCAGAAAACAACCCACCATGACATTCCCTCACCAATTTTTTGTCAGTGTTTAATAGCAGAGTGCTCTGCTGAGATTTCACAGCACTAAGAATCCATTACTTTTAACTCAATATGCCACAGTACTTTTAARAGTATGCTAACTAGCACTGTAAATAATTGAAAATAAGTGATACTTGTTAAAATAAATGAACAAAGTGTATTTTGTAATGCAGGATCTTTGATTTTTTTTTATTGTGTTTGATTGCTAATTTGCAGAACTCTGCACTCCAGAATACATCTCTTAGTCATTAGTGGAACTTGTTCTGATCTGCTTCATGAATAGAAATGACTGCATGGTTTGGATATCAATAAAATAGRGGATTGTATGGCTGTGGAATACATCAGTTAAAGAAGAGGAAGGAACAGGAGTTGCTATAGTTGTTTAAACTAGGAATTTATTCYGATTGCTTCTTATCCTGAAACTGGAGTGCCTTGCAGGTGAAAGTAGCAGGAGAAAAAGAGATCTGAGGTATTTCTTCTGCTTAGGGTACAAATTCAGTTTAGACTAAGATCTGTCTGGTTTCATTTTTGGTGGTAAGGATGGAATGGGACAGCTGTAGCATAAGTAGATTTTTTTCTGAAGGAAGAGTTTTGAAGGATGTGAAAGGCTGAGCTGTTCCTTCCCTATATGAGTGAACACCAACATCACTGTCCTGTCTCAGGAGAGCCCAGAATGATGTGAGTGGTCTCATGATCCAGGCTGGCTGAAGAGTTACGAACAATATCAATTSAATCAAACATATTATCCTTGGAACTAGTTGACAGCTGTACCATCAGCCGCCCGGGAGCTTGAGCAATGCCTCAGCATCCTGATTCAGCAGAACACTGCACAAGCAAGTATGAGGTTATGATCAGCAGCTCCTCAATGGGGTAAAGGACCTGGACATGCCGACTCACTTGCTGAACTAGAGCACTTTTTTTGTGTCTGCATTTATACACGGTGTATAGATCTTTGCTACTCAGGTGTATAGATCTTTGCTACTCACTTTGAATGTGTTCATGTCCTTTTCTGCTTTAAAARCTGCCTGTTATTTTAGGGCCTTAACCAGCACAGCTGGTATCAAGCAGAAACATCCCCTTGCCCCTTGGTAGGGACCTCAGCAGATCAGCTAATCCATTTACCTGTCCCGAGGCAGAACAAACTGTCCTCATATCATCCCTGACAGAGGTTTGTCCCATTTAAAGACCACCACAGACARAGACTCTACTGCATCCCTTGTGCTTTGCTCTCTTCAGTACTTTAAAGCTTTTCCTGGTATCTATTCTGAGACTTTCCTGCTGCAATTTATTCCTATTTCTACTTATCCTACTGACTCTGAAAGTGGAGGACAGATTATACCCTTTCTAAGTAGCTTTTTTATGTTATTCAAAACTTAAGTTCCCGCTAAATTCTCTCTTCTCTCAGCTGAATGATCCCAGGTTTTTCAATCTTTACTTGCAGGTCATGTTTTGAAGACATTTGATCTTCCTGCTTTCCTTTGCTCTCCCTGCAATTGCTCTGCCTGTCTCTTGAAGTGTGCATTAAACCCTTACGCCAATTGCCTGGGAAAGCCTGTGATACACCAGGTTTTGTTGCTACTTAAAAGAGAGTAAAGCTGTATCTCCTAGCTTAAAATTTCTCTTACAGGCTTCCACATTYCAGGCAAGGAGGCACAATGAAACAGTCACTACAGCACTCTGTCTGGCCAGCTTCTATTGCTCTCCAGTTGGAATAAAAGTTGGCTGCACTCAGTCTAGCCAAATTTTCAGCTAGCTTGAGAAGAAGATGTTATTAAAAACTCCATAATTTGATCCTGGATCCAAGATCACATGAATGACCTCAAGATACACCAGAAAAATCTATTAGCTAAACTATCTCATCTGCGTTTTTTAATAAGTTGCTGTTACAAAGTGAAAGATGCCTAGCAGTGCGTCAAAGACTTTTTGCCCTATGTATGAATTACCACGAGCCATATGGAAAGCAAGGGGGGGAACCAAACATCCATATAAAACTTCCTCCCCGTAATAAGGATTCCAAATTCTGTTGGCAGACAGGATCTAAAAGGTTAAACGTGCCGATGGAGCTGCCACTGTCACCCCCAACATCCYCTCAAAACTCATTTTTTCAACAAAGCTAATTATCTGAAAATGACAGGAAATGATTAGTCATGTTAATTAAAAATAATTTTCTTTCCCACTCCTAAAAGGTCAGATCGTCAGCTGTATGGAAAATTGAGCCTTCATGCACTTTCATTTGATTTCCTATTCAAAGTCTAATTAGTTACAATTTGTTGTTARAAGAGATCTTATTTTTGATAAAGCCAACATTTTTTATCCTCTCCCTAGTCATTATAAGGTTGATACTTTTATTATTATTATTATTMCTATAATATACGTGTATACATTTTCAGCATGGCCAGCATCTCTGCGTGGCTCAGATCTGAGCTAGCTGCAAAGAAGCTTTGGATGGTTCAGCGCTTGGGAGGACTCAGACCATTTTGAACACAATCTCCCTGCTATGAACTTCTGGAGAAATTAGAAAATGAAGATGATAGTATGAAACAGAGTCCATYTGCCAGAAAACTAACTAGGTAACATAAGGAGAAAACTCATTTCCCGTTCTGGTTCCTGCTCTGTTTGCTGTGTGTCACCTTTGGCAAAGAATGTCTTTGAACAGCRTTGGGTAGAGTTCAGCCCATTTTTTGAGGTCACTGCCTGGCATCTGCCTGCTGCCGTGACATGGCACTTTCAGCCCCTCCTGTTATCTGTCAGTGCCTTGTCTCAGGGACTAGAACTGCATGGCTCCAACAGGCTTCGCTTGCACATTTGCTCGGTCAGCAGGGGTCTAAGTGCATCATCTGCAGGCAGCTTCCTAGTCATTAAATTTTCTTATTCCTCCAGCACTAGCAATCTCACTGGCCAGCGCCAGCACTCGTTATTTTAACTAAACAGAGCAGAGGGTTCAGCCTTCAGGCCAGGAAAATTGGCAGTCCCACTGCTGTCYCAACTGGATGATTATTACTAGTGACTGTTGTGCCTAAGGACACCAAACTGGGACCTCCATACCTCATTGTGCTACAGCTGTACAGGCGTATAAAAAATAGTGTTATATTATGGGCACAGAGGGAAAACATATAACAAGGATGGATCTGGTGAATGAGTAGGGGGAGAGAGGGAAAGAGCAAAGAATTGCCATCATCTCTAACCAACAAGAACTTAAACAACACCCAGAACATGCACCAAAGCCTCAGGCAGAGGGCATTCTTAAGATTACTTTCACAAAAAGTTTGGAAATATCATTAGGGCTGTCATCTACTGTTGTATTTCAAAATTTCTGAGTCCAGACCCAAGATGAGAACAGTGAGAAAAGGTTCATTTTGATTGCTCAGGTAGTGCCATTTGCTCATTCAACCTGCAGGTTGCTCACCCAGCGCTGGGTGAACTATGTGACTGCTTTGGCTCCTACTTTCAGAACACATGATCTGGCCTTTACTGTGTTTTTCTGTTACAAAGACAGGTAGCCAGTCTGGCGGAAAATGCATGCTCTTCTTTTTTTTCCAYGGAGACTTTTCTCGAGTTCATTCCTGTTATTTTTTTTGGCAGCTTTTTCTTTTCCATTTCTTTTAAGRGAAATAAGTCACACAGCTGACAGTATATACATTGAAAATAACATGCTGAAAATGAGCACTCGCAATTTGTATATGTACAAGCTCTTCATGAGAGAGGCAACGCTAATAGGAGAGAACAGCTGCAGCATTCTGCTGTAAAACATGGAGACACTCCATGCTTAGCATAGAGGTGGGCAGTGATAGTGAAAAATACCATGTTTCGGGAAACCTCAGAWTGGGAGAAGTGATTAATGTAAAGTTTTCCAGTGTCAGTTTGGCTCATACTGGAACCAGTGCTCTATCCCCTTCCAGTCACCCTTAGGCAGCTCACTACCAAAGGAAATTGCTTTTTCTTTTAATGAGAATTTGTGCTTCCACATTTCCTCCCACCTCCTGTGGGTATGGTGAACCTGGGGTACAAAATAGAAGTGTTATTACAGAAAATAACAGCTTAGAAAAGTTTCAGACTAACTCCCAGTGTCTTAATAGAGCCCATCAACATGGAAAGACCRTTGAGTAGTACCAGTCAAATGAGAAAGCACTTAGTAGCACAGCAGTATGGCAGATTAAAATGCCTCTTGCAGAAGGTAAAGGTCAGTGAGGCAGTAAACTCCTTAAAGGGGAAGACAATAGATTTCACGCATGAGGGGCTTGGCCTGGAAAGGTATGTTAGCCACGTGAGTCAATAATTCCTTCTAAAGGGAAATACGTTTATAGATACTGTTTGGGGCTTAGCAATATGTGAAGGTAACAGCAGCCYTGTGGCCAGCAGCAGGCTCCCCAGCTGGGATGAAATTCCTCGGAGACAGAGCTATGGCCATTTGTCAGTGCCCTGCTCTAACACCTGCTGCTGAGGCCTGAAAGACCAACTCGTTCCATGAGAGACCAACCAACCCTCCCCTGTTCCCATTTCCACTGCCATCTGCCATCTGGACATAACCACCTAAAGGGATTGCTCATCAAACAGGCACACAAGCAGGTGTGTGTGCACACTAACATCCGTCCTAAGGGCTTTTAAACGACACTTGTCAACTCAATATTTGAATGAATCTCTGCATGCCAGCAAGTGCCAATGGCCTCTTCACACGGTACAAGTCCTCCACGCTCAGCTAACATCCCCCTCCTTGCATGATGGTATCACCTTTCTGTTCTATGCAACTGGCAAAAAATAATGGCAAAAAAACACAACAGGAGCATTGAGGATTAAAGAGCTTTGATCCTGTGCCAGGCAGCAGTAGCGTGTGGATGAGTCCACTGAAGAGTGGAGGAATGTACCGAGTGGACCTGATGTACTCACAAATAAAAACACTGGGGCAAAGAGAGCTTGTGAGTATTTCATAGAGCTGAATTTTGCTTTCCTTTGCAACTCGAGAATCCAGAGCGATGTTACTGGTAAACAGGGCAAGTCAAAGCAGAATCTGGCCTCATACCTCTGATTTCCAGCTCTGCTTCTTGTGCATATTATTGATGATGATAATAATAATAATACCCACCTCTTAAAACTCTCTCAGATAAAGCTAATGCCTCTGAACYTGCTGCCAGCAGGAGATCTGGAACAGCTTGCTGTGAGAAAATGCTGATTCTGAAAATCTAAATGTTTCAGGGGACAGTATCAATTACATCTCACTGTTTTATAAAACATTTTGCTTGGGTAAGGTTGAAACACTTTGTTTCAGCCTCATCATATTGACATTCATATTAATTATATTATACACCAATAAATGTTGCAGTGAGGCAATTTGCAATAGCAGTTTAGGGAAAAGAGACTTTATTTCATGAGAAGTTTCAAACTGCCATGGTCCTGCTTCAGCCTTTTCTGAAATTTCTCTGGAATGAAAATAATAGAAAAAGTAGGATTCAGGGAGCTCTAGCTGGAAGCCACCGGCTTGAAGAAGACAGTGATGTTGACAATGAACTTGCCTGTTCAAGAGACCGGAGGGAAAAAAAAAAAAAAGAGAGAAGGCTGAAGCTTGCATGGGATATGAGGATTACTGGGGACATCTGTGTCTGTATCTTTCACTAGCCGGGCTCAAGGTTTCTCCACAGCTTGGGCAGGACTGAGCATTGCCATCTCAGATGCAGGGTGCTCAGCTGTTCCTGCTATCAGGAATGGAGAGGTGATAGTGTGCCCAGGAGCGATGATGTCCAGGGCAGTGGTCCACATCTCCCCGCTATGGGATATGAGTCGTATGAGCTTCTGGGAGCTGTGGTGTTACAGATGCCAACAGGAATGTGTTACAGATAATAAACCGGTGCTTGGATGAGGAAAATAGCCTGGAGTCTCCACTCAACATTGCACTCAACATGAGTATATCTGAGATCAGATTTTACATTATCTTGAGCTCTGCAATGGGTTTTGTGGCACTAAGAACTCAGTGAAAACCATAAAACTAAAATGTATCTSATGTTGTTGCCTACCTCCACCAAGTCTTGCAAACTCATTGTAAATACGTTAGGGAGACAAAACAAAAACATCCTGAAGAAAGGGTACATGGGCAAAAGGCTTCTGACTTTTTTAATCACGCATGCTCTGTTTGAAGAGTTTGCTGAGGATCTTGTTTATAATCCTGCTGCAAATAAAGCACTTGGAAATAAAAGCTGTTTGGTCCTTTCAAGCTAACAGCCCTTTGTTCGCAGCACATTAATGGAACAATTTTTAAATAATGACTTAATTTTTTTTTCTCTTGAAAGATGCTTTTTTGCAGTCAGAAGCTGATTCTTTATTTTCCCAGTCTGCACTCTGATTCATTAGTACTAGTTGCATCCAACTTGTAGAGGTTTATTTGTTCAGCTAGAAATGGGACATTAACATTTTAAGAGAATGATGCATAGCTTTTAGAGATAATATTCTCTCTGCCCTATTCTGCTGATGCTCTCTTAGAAACTACAGAATGCCACATTCTCTCCCTCCGAAACGATGAGTTTATTATAAACATTTTATCACTCGGGGTGTGATTTTTTTTCTCTCTCTCTCTTAAAGCTTTTTTCTAATAAAAACACTTAAAATTTTGTGCATGCCATTGCCACACAGAAAAGTTGGAGGCCGGCAGTATTACTCAGAGTCAGGAAAGAGGCAGGCAGGTCATGAACCTTATTCATCTCAGATTGGGAGGCTTGTCAGTGCCTTTCTAAAGGCAGGCGAGGGTCCCCCCACCACTCCTGCCAGTGCACCTCAATCACGGCCRAGAGCTGGCCTGGGCGGGACAGCAGGAGTGACTGAGTGAATTATTCTCCCATTGACTTTCCAAGGATTTTAGACACCTGAGTAGGGGTTAAGTATCTACATCACTCTCAGATACTGCTCCATTGAGGAATGCATGAGGTCCTGCATTTGATGCTGCATGCAAAAATCTTGCACTGAAAGGTGTTAAGGCTGTAAAATCAAGTGCTTGCAAATTATGCCATGCCACAGTTCAGTTTCCCATTTAGTCTGAATTTAGTCCGCTGGAAATATAAGCACGGTGACACACTACATGCGTGCATATGATCTTTTCCAGTGTTTTAACTTGGCTAAATGTGGGTAGGTGAGATGTAGGAAAAACCTTGTGCTTCTGCTGCAGGATGTTCTCCTTACCAGATTGTCACATCCTTGCTCCTGCTCCAAAGTACGTGGACAGTAGAAATTTTCCATGAAATGGAGACTAGAATTTCTTAATGTCAATCTAATAAAGAATTTTTGTCTTATTAAATACTTGTAAATGGCTGAATTAYGAGGAAAATAGCAGATAAAAATCCAGACGAAAAAGGAAATCTCACCCCACATGAAAACAAATACCTAAATAGTTTACATTAAGCCATGTCTTAAGCCAGGACCATATGCAGTTATTGCACTACCTAACTATGCCTTTGTGGCCTAAATATTTAGCAGAATGTAACAGTTTCTGCCTCCTTTAGTCCTCTCACAGGAAAATATTTTCACTTTGCTTCCAGCCACAACCTAGACAGTACTCAAGCCCCAGAAAGGTACAGGCAGTGGCAAATGAGCATCTCCTTCCCTTCCTCTGTGCTGTAAATGCACTAAACCAAGGCAAGCTGCATGGTCCAAGATGCTCATTTYTGTCTTCCAGCCTCACACCCTTTGGTTACATCTGCCAGGGTTAATTTATAAAGCACACTGGAATATCTGTTACTGGGCATTGCAAAAGGAGAAGCAAGAGGCTGTGAGCGAATGGTCAGAGCTGGTAAAACATGAGGCAATTTAGGTCCAAGAATTGAGCCTGTTACTGGGGTTGAGAGATGGGAGCTCTACTCCCAGGCTGCCAGCATGAACTTGCACATTCCTGGACAAACGCTACATTTTTCTTTGCCATCTTTCCCTTAGCGCTGAGGTCATGGCATGGTATCTACCCACCTTTGTAATCTACTGGAAGAAATGGTGTTGTATTTGCCAGCCTAACAGCCACAGATGCACACTGACTCTGTTCTGTGGCTTCTCTGCATGGCCAGAAGAAGTCACAGTTGACCATATTTTAAAGCAAAAGTATATGATTGCTGTGCTCTAGGTTTAAGAGCTAACTGGAGTAGGAGGGGGAACATGGCATCATTTATGTGAGTACATGTAGCATCTAAATGCATTTTTATTTGGAGTGGTTTAACAGTAAATTAAATAGAATACACCAGCTATCTGGCAACAAATGGACATTGAAGGTACAGAGAGACCAGATTTATCAGAATGGATAGATCCAGGCAGACTAAGAATAAAAATGAGTTTCCTGTGAATTTCCTGGCTTTTATCAGCTTGTGTCATACATAGTCGTAGTATTAAGTGAATTTACATTTGTATCTGTTATCATCTATTTGGGTGACCGAGACTAGCAATTAATAATAATAGCAAYGAGAATAATGTTGCTTTCTGAGCTGAAAAATATCTGACACTGATTAAACTGCAAATCTAAATAATTGTTATTAATTACATGACGTTTTTAGCAATAATCTACACAAAAGAACTCTGAAATTAGAGGATTAGAAACCGGAGATAATGCTCAGCAGCTGGTCCAAAGGCATTATGCAGATGCATAAGTGACATGAACTGAAGGACTGCGATTCGTAGAGCTCTTCATCTGCCTTAACCCATGTTAAACTGGCATTTGCTGAAGTAAGATGTCCTGGCTGGCAAAAGAAGGATTACTTGGTCCCTGGCGTGTTGAAAATAAAGCCCTCTGAACTTTCTGTTTTTGATGAAGGAAGTGTTCCTGGAAGATATGCAGTAACAAGGTGTCATTTTAAGCTTTTGGACTCTCCTTTCCACCTCCAGTTTGCAATCTCAGAGAAATGTATACACGACCAAATGCTTCCCTAAAGAGATGTGACTCAGTAGTGAATCCAAATGCCACAGACACAGCTCAGATCTCAAAACCAGCTACAGCAAAAAAATGTAATATTCGTCTTCCCTGGAAAGACAGTGACTTATGCTAAATCTGCAGCAGTGGCAACCTGGTGGAGAGATGTCAAACACCCGCTGAGCATCTGGCCCCTTATTGTATTTTAAATGATACACATTTATAACTGTAAAGCAGATCGACAGGCGATACTGTCTAACATCACCATCAGTAATAGCTCTAATACCTCATATATCTACAGCCTGCTCCATCCTGTCCTACCTCAAAGCAATTTCAGGACAATAGGCCCAGCTCTTCTTAGATAGATATAAATTAATTATGTAGAGAAGACATCATTTCCTCCAACACAATCAAATGACACTGTCCCCCCTTCCAGTCTGAGACAGTAGACACACAGTTGTACACTAGCGAGACAAATGCCATTGTAGAAATCTACCTGTTTTTTTTCATGTTTCATTTTTAGTCATTGCTCTCACCTTAATTTTTTTTTTTTAACTATTTCTTGCTAATGGTATGGTCCTTTTAAGGAAAAAATGCTGAAGTGTGTAAATGTGCATGTACAGGTTCGTGCAAATGCATTGTCACTGAGGCATTCATGGTGAGGATGCAGTTCTCTGTGAAACCAGCATCAAGAACTCCCCTCATGGTGGGCAGGTCCCCAGATACAGGTGGCATTGGCATCTCTTTGCCAACCCCCTGCTAGGGCTGTCTTAGCACTCCCGGTTTTAAAATGTCCATGGTAGCTTATAAAGAGGGATGTACAGACTTTGGGCTTTCTGGTGCCAGTGGTCTGCCAGCATCCAGATCACTATCTACCAGTGCTCCGCTAAGCAATACACCACTGCATCCAACTACTCCTTTTCTCCTTGGGCTGTGAGTGATGGGAACACTGGAACTGGCCTCTTCCCAGCAATGCAGACACCTAGAAATGCTCTGTAAGGAGGAGAAGGAGGGAGAGAGAAAGAGAAGTTGGGCTGAAGTAATAAGCACTGGAAACCCATGATATGACATGTTTTGGCTCCTTCGAAACATAATGCATATAGATATAAAAGAACACATTTTGTGAGTCCCCCTCAAATAATGACCTGATAACGCCCTACTTTTGGAGTTGGTCCGAGCTATCCATTATGTCACTGCCATGAACTTTATTTCATACTACACCAGGGAGGAGAGAGCAGTTGGAGTGCTCAGACATTACATGTAGTAACTGGTCATAAAAATCAATGTAAAATTTAATGCAAAAGGTTTGCGGGCACCCAACCATTGGAATCCAGTGATAAGGCAGATGGAGAGCAGCACTATGCTTTCCAGCAAGTAGTATATTTTCTTTAATGTTCCTGAAATATATGTAATACTGTTGCTGTTTTGTCCATTTACATGCTAGTTAAATATGCTGCAGCCATGATATTTATGTCTCTGGGTGGTTTTTGGTTGTAGTTTCCTCCTGAACACACGGAGCATTATATATTCTTGATAGGTCACAGCACAGGACCTGGGAGAGAAGAAACTTCTTTCCGTTGTTTTCTCTGGTGCTCCCTGATTGATATGTAGCTAGTAGTCCTACTGTGCCCTGTTCTTCGTAGAGGGACTTGGAACAAAGTCGTTGTGAACCAGAAGTGCCTGACCTAGGCAGTCCTAAAGAGCAGAACTKGCCTTTACATGCAGTCTGGTGTTGTGGGTATCACTCGGATGGTCCCCAGTGAAGGTTTGGTGCTCACACGAATATTTCCATTTTAAATAACAGCTCGTGTCAGCCAGAAGATCCTTCCCAGCTCACTGGCTGCTTCACAAGAAGCAGGGGAGAACGGAGGGAAATGGAGCTTTGGACGCACCGGAAATATGTAAATAAATAAGAGAAGATTGGAGGGTCACTGACCTTTGCTTCCAGTCTCATATGAATGGGCAATGGAATGGAAAAGTCCCGGTAGAGGGAAATGTCTCTTGAGTTTCTACTGTATGGATGAAAGGGCATCAAAAGAAATTTAAATATAAATAAAAATAGAAGAATCACCATGAGAAGAATGTTAATGTGGCAAAGTAAAAAATCTGGAGGCTATGAACAGACAGACTTTAAGTTACCTTTGGATCTTAATTCTGACTCCAGCAGAGTACATGMTCGTATATGCTTTCTTAACAAAGATTCAGAGTTGGCTTTTTGTGAGACCCTCTTCCTGCTGAGGGGCAGTGCCTACTGAATTCAGAATTTCTTTTTCATCCTTGTAACTCAGTGTGTAGCAAATAGATACTTTCACTAAAGGGTTCAGGCATTCACTAGCATCATCTGATCCTAGATAAATCCTTATTTTTCCTAGGAGCTTTTCTACAGTGCTGTCGCTGGCCTGCTTCATCATGAGAAGGTAGTAAACATTTTCATGGAAAGATTCATCGAAAGATTTTTTTTTCTTTTCTTTTTGTCTTTTTTGAATGTAGGCAACATAGCTTGCTCACAGAAATGCAACTTTCAGATATCCCTCACACACTCCAGAAGTTCAGCCCAAACAGACGCCTGGCATAGAAAGTATCAACTGAAGCTGTCAACACAGAGCAAAGGTATGGGCAGCTGGAACATGAACCTTATAATAGCATTAGGCAACCTTAATTATAGGTCCATTTGTACAAAATGATTTTGGTGTTAAATATTATATGTCTGCCTCCCTGTCTGTATTATTTCCAAGAAACTAGTAACTGAGATATTTAAAGGMATGCCTCTTTGCTAAACGAAGCTCACGCTGGAGGCAAACGCACTCAGTGAAACTTTCACGTAGCTGTGACTTGCGACAGGGTACAAGGACCGTGCACAGGGACCGATGGGRAACCCCACACTGGAGTGGGCCGGGGTTACCAGCGTGCGCCAAACCCTGTGCTGCCATGTCCTCCCTTCTTGTGCTTCAAAGCCATAGTGGCCTGATGAGGAACAAGGCAAAGAACAATATCCCTTCCTCCTTCCACTGTACAAATTGCAGGATTGAAGGTTTGCTGTGAGGCGCAGGAACAGCTGCTTTGCCCTGCTCCCACCTCAACAAAAGCCACTTCACAGTCCAACAGAGGCGGACTGGGTTTGCACTATTTCTGATCGTGTTTACACCAACAGGGAGCTACGAAGTGCATTTGGTGCAAACATGACTGAACAACTTCCCCGGCCCCAGCCCTCCACAGAGTGAGAGCAGGTTTGCCCCATTAGAAGTGTACTGAAAGCACCGGCAGCCAAGTGCCTGGGGACATTTCATCTCCTGCGGGTATAATGCAAGGTGAAAGACCATGGATCAGAGAAGCTTGTAGAATGAACGCACACTTTAGCATTTGCTTGTGAAAATCTGCTGCACTGTTAGTGTGGTCCCAGCTGCTCATGAGGCTGATGAGCACTCTGCTTGCTTCTGCTGGGAAAAAGGAGAGGGCTCCTGGGGCAACAGAGCACCAGGGCTYGTGGCGAGAGGTTGTCTGTCTCATCCTCAGCGGCAGTGCTACATGCACATGAAAGCCAGGTACCCCTAACAAGGTCTCCTGCCAGGAGATGAGAAACAGGTTTTCCATCTGAAGAGATAAGGGCTAAGACTTGCAGGGCCTTCTGAATGACATGCAAAATTTGTCTTTTTGACTTAGCTTCTGCCCAACACACGTGTATGAACTCTTTTCACATTCATTCCCTCAGGAATGAAGAAAGGAAGAAGGAGATTGTTTGGCTGTATCTATTTTAGCACTGACAGGTGTTCAGAYATTAAGAAGTGAGGTTAGAGAGAGAGTTGGTGCTCTGATATATCTGTAAAGTGAAAGAAGCAGGAATCCTGCTTTGGCAGTAATGCTGAGAATTACATTGTTCCTAACCAGTTTAGCAATGGGCTTATCTCAAACATCAGTAACTTATGGAATGAGTCACTCTATTAGCTTCCTTTTAGATATACAGCTGCAGTTACTGTGCATGAAGTGTATTAAGTCTGGGGCATTTTCTCCTAGTTCTGGGAGCTCCTATTGATTTTACCCTGATAGATACTTGGCTCCAGCACATGATGAAAAATCATTTAGAAAAGAAAGAGAAGAGAATTCTTAATTCCTCACATCTGTGATTCGAAGCATCTCCATTTGGATGTCACAGCAAAATTCCAAGAAAAAAATCGGCCAGAAGGATGGTCATTGCAAAGAGCCTGGAAAATATAGAAGCTGAAACAGGGTTTTGTGAAGCCATTTTACAGTACAGCTGAAGTACTTCGGAGTATTTATTAAAGCAAACAATTATGCCATTCTCTACTGTTTAAGGTTATTACAGAGCTTGTATTAGAAGAGTAATTGCATCTGGACGAGCATATGGCTTCATCTACTGCTAAAAAGGAGAGTATTTCCATAGGCTAATGACTTCTCTTTAAGGACTGGACTGTAGTGATTGAGAAAATGCATAGCTGAATTATCAGGAATAATCAAAAAGAGATAAGGTAAAAGTCTGCCTCACACAGACATGGGAGCGTGAGATGTACAACAGTGTTGCTCTTAGATGCAACATGTGAGGGTGTGCCACATGGATGGAGTTGGAGATTAATGTGTATCAACACATGTGAGTGTTAAGGTCACAGTGTACACATGCATCAATGGAAAGCGCCTTTCCAGTCAGCGCAAATGACAGCCAGGCTTTCCCCACAGTATCTAAGCAAAATGGTAAGTCCTGCATGTTGGAGAATGTAGGCCTCTGTCCCTGTCAGCACACCCTGCTGTTGCTGTTCCTTTCAAGAAAAACAATTCAGTAAGGTCTACCATGCTCTAATAATGTTGTGCATTCTGAGATGAGTTAAGGCCTCTTTGAGGATACTCCTGAAATCATAAAGTCAATTTATGCACATTGATAAGCTCATAAAGACTCATTCCACCAACTGGAAGTGTTGGGACATGATAACACGATCCTTTCATTGCTTCAGAACTTACAATATGGAAGGAATTGGTTAAGCTGGTGAGAAGCCAGCTGTATGCTATCAGAAAGGTTCCTAAAGGCAAGAATCTGGTGCAAATGCTACTGAAACTTCCTTCCAAGGTATTTTAAATGTGATTTAAAGCCTTGAGGGATCAAGCCAAGCACTATCTGGAAAAATAAACAAACGACATTCCCAATTCACAGAAGAGTAAACTGAGTCATGGGGGAGCTATGTGGTTTGCTGGTTATTACACAGTGAGTTAGTAGCAGAGCTAGGGAAGTGGTTGGAGAGCAGCCTACAACCTCATTTGAGGCCTTCCTGGATAGAGCAGCAGATGAAGGAAAAGAGCAGGATGGAGAAGGAGCGGAAGGGTGGTAAAGAAAGCACAGTGTCTTCTACCTTCCAGACTTGTGCTTGGCACTCGAGCACATTGCTAAGGGTCACAGCTATCTTGAGAACACCTTGTGACAAGCACATCCAGGTCACTGCCTCAGAAGAGGCTGAAGTGATGAAAAGTTGCTGGAGGGCTGCAGATACAGGGAAGTGCTGGGAAGAAAGCCAGYGCCTCCAGCACTGGAAAGCTGGAAGCTTTCCAAGTGGTGTGTATGGTGACAGCCAGCGGGTGTCCTGTTCATGGGTCTATTTGTCTCACTAAACTAGATTATCAGAAAATAGAAGTCCAGCCTATATATTTGTAAATCCTCTCACATCCCCATTCCAGGGCTGTGGATATGRTGTACAGATAGCTGGCAATGACATTCTTGATTCATGAAAAACAAGGCTTCAATCATTCCCCATCCATATTAGGGTGAATACTTCAGGGCTGAGCTCTTCTTAGGGGGAGAGGCTCTCCCCGATGCATCCCTTTTCCCCTACTGTCCTCTAACAGAGTTGGCTGTAGTGTTTCACCTAYGTGAACTGCAAAACAACAGAAGTCTGGATTGTTTATCCCTGTTACTGAGCCTTCCTCCCACTGCAGACAGAGMCACCAACATAGGCGAATTGTTGTTGTTATTATCAGTTATTGTTGTTAACAGTAAGATTAGCTAAACARACTTCACAGAATATAATCATCGCAATTGATGCTGATTTTGAGCTTCCCAGTGCTAAATCAGCATAGAAACATGCAGCTCAAATTTAGATTCTGCTTTTATTTGCACAGTGAAGACCTAGAATTGAGGTGGAAAGAGTCTAGTAATTGTGATAGTCTCATGCTCTGGAGCTACTTATGAGCCAGAAGCCCTCAGCAGAGGATGTCCCTCTGCCAGGCAGCTCTGGGGAGCACTCTAAGTGCCCATTGCAGAGACAGCCCAACAAGGCCAAGCCTGGTTGTGGCTTTTCTTCTCAGMTAAAATTGGGACTCCAGAGTGGGAACTATTAGGAGAAAAATATAGGCATGGCTAGAAAACAACAGAAAAAAATGACATAAGTCAGGGCAAAACAGAGGTTGCTGCTGGGTGCTGGCTCTGCTCTTGCTCCTATGTCTCACCAATTGCCTTTTGCACCTGCTGAAAACTAACTAAAACTGTTAAATTTTGCGTAACATTCAACTTAGTTCTGCTAGACCTCTGCAAACAGGAAGTGACAGGCTGAGTGTGAGCACAGGAATCTTGCATCTTGAGTAATGAACTCGATTCATTACTCTGCAATACAGCCACCAGAGTCACACAAGGATAAAAAACAGAGCAATGAATCAGGACCTGTGTTTGCTGTGTATTTAGACTGCTGTCTGGTTGGCAAAGAGCTCTGAAACCAGTCCCAGTGCTGTGTAAGTACCTTCATTACTCTTAAGTACTATATTTACTGAATAATTTGGACCGATCATTTTCAGGTTCGTTAGTCCCAATTGTTCACTTTTCATGGGGTTTGGTTGGTTTCTCAAACCACGTGATTTCAGTTTTTCTCCAAAACTGAGAGTAATGAATAGAAAAGTGCTAATAACAAACAATGCACCTTCTGGAAAGTCGGTTTGTTTGTTCTTTTTTAATGGAATAATGACCTGAACAAAAACTCATTAAGCTCTAGGGGTTTGGGAACATTGTTTGGATGTGCTGGAGCTGTCTGAGTATTTGGGAAAAGCAAATCTGGAAACTAGAGTTAAACYGAAGAAAATTTCTTCTCTCGGGATTACTTTAAATTGTATTTAGCAGTCCTGAATAATGTCCCTCAGCTGCACTTGRGCTGAGCAGGTGCCCTTGTCATCTAGGCTAGGTGCCCCCCTCGTGCCGGGGAGCCCCGTTTCAGGATAGCTGCACCTTCACCGCCCATGTCTGTACCATGGGGACTGCAGCTGGTAGAAGCAGGGAGGTGGCTGGGGCCACTCTGAATCCATGCTGCCCGGACTTCAGAAGCAGTCACTACTGTCCCTTTTGCACCAACCTGCGTTTCAAACCTAGCCAACAGCAAAACCATGCCACAACTGGCACTGTTTTGAGGTTAAAGCCTCCATTCTCTCAATTGCTGTGGCTCGCTCCTTAGAGGATCAGTCACCCAGCCTGGTTCTTTGTTTACTCCTCTCTCCTTTCTCCTCCTCACCTCTTTGCCTTGCTCATTTGCTTCTCTCCACTGGGGCTGTTCTTCCATTTTATTTTTGTTTTAGGTCCAGCACCTAGATTATAAAAAATGGCATGCAGCAAATAAGTGCTTTACCCAGAGGCCAGAGGATGGTTAAAGTCTAAATGAAAACGATTTATTATAAAAAGCTCCAAATCTGCTGCCATTTAGCAAAACATTGAAACAAATGATCCTTATATATCATGCTAAGATTTATGAAGGATTTTCAAGCCACGTGTATTGCTTAATTGCAGAACAATAATATGCAAGTAAAATGCTGATGATAACTTTTCAACAAATATTCTTGAAAGTAGCACCAGACTTCCTGGGGGTAGTTTCCGTTGTCTGTGTAGTACTCTACCACACAGAAGGAGATAAAAATCAGCCACATTTTTAAGGGAAATATCTTTCAGCACAAACTGCAGGTTACAGTAATGTATTGAACTAATAACACAACATCATGGTTGTGTTATTAGTACTAGCATCACAAGCACTAGCTACGCACACAAAGCATTGCCAAGTCAGAGATCTTAAAGCCACGGAAGGGACTACTTGTCTGATCATCTGTATAAGCCTAGCCAGAGAAATTTCCCCAGCCACCTGTGTATAAGGTTCATTTTATTCACACCCTGCGGCAGGCCAGAAGTGTAGGTAGTTCAGAGGAGATGCAGTGGCAGGAAGCAAAGTGGGATCCCASTGAAGACAGCAAGTGTTCAGTGCCTTCTTCCTCAAAAGCTACAGGCTGATTTGGAAGGGAAGGCAAAGTCTGTCAGTAAAGACAGAGTCCTGATATCCCTACCGTCAACGGTGGTGGCCGAGGATGCTGTGGCAGCTTGTGTGATTTTTACCTGGAGAGAGTGTACTCATGCATGCAGAGCCCCATACAGGTGACTCAAGCATGCTCCCCTCTCAGAGCAGTGCTGCACATTTGTCCTCAGTGCAAATGGAGCTGGCTGAGAAATCGCACTGYGCTGACTGCGGAGCTCTCTTGGTTGATTTAGTGCTTTCAAGTGTTTTTTTCTTAAGTTGCTTTTCTACTTGCTGAATCTGTTATTGGAACTTGGGAAATTCTCATAGTAAAGCCAGATTTATGTTTTCTTATGGCATCACTGTGAGTTTTTTACCCCATATTAGGGCTTGTGATATTGTTAGTGTTGAACACGGTTTAAAGCTTGTATTGCAGAGGTCTATGTTCTGCCTGAGCTGGCAAGAAGACTTCTGTTTTCAGGACAACTAGAATAAATTAAACTTCTCTCAACCCCCAGCCCTCCTGAAATGAAGAAAGAAACAAACAAATTAGCTAATGCAGCTGATTTATCTTGTAGCATTTGGAATTTGCCCCCTTGAGCAAGCAAATTCATCAGTGTTGAGTAGTAAGGCTCAAGGGTTGCTAGAGATCCTGTGCTTCAGCACACCCAGAATGAACCTTCAGGCTTCCTACTCACTGCAAAATAATCTCAGAAAAGGCAGCTGACCTGTCAGAGGCTGTACCAATAACACTGAAATACATTATACTTAATGAAGTAGCAGATCTGTCACAAACAGTAGAGATTGTTGTAAAAATAAGCAGTGAGGAATTAATCCACTGCATTACAGTTATTGTGAAAGGAGCTGGGTTGCACTCCTACCGTTTAATTTCTTCATATTAATCAGAGTTTGTCAAAGTGTCCATCCCAGATATTATGTAGAGGAAATCTGGAGAGCCACGTCCACTGCCTGACCTAGCAGTGAAACACAGCCCTAAAGTGGCAGCTGTGAAAACCAGAACAGCCAGACAAATCTGGTAACACAAGCTCGTACAGCCTGGAGTGTCTGGAGGAATCAGCTCCAGAGACCAGACAAGGAGGCAGAGAAGTGAAGTTTTAGGTTCTCTCTTTGACTTGCAACATTGCAAAACAAACTCTCCTCAAGTCCTCTGGGAAGAATTTCTGTGCTACAATTACCCAGCTCTTCATGTCTGAAACAGGATTACTGTGCTCACCTTGCAAAGTTCAGAGGAGCATTCAAAAGTTTCTTTCATTTGAGACTTCAAAGTATGATTCTGAGGTTGTCAGAGACCAGCTCCTGCCTTYTTCTAGAAGCAGGGCTACTAAACTCCATGTCTTGCTTAACTTGAAGGTTGGGTAAACTTCTCCTCTCCGCTCTCTTTCTAACTGCAGAAAACATGAATCACATCCCATGCCAATCCCAGAGACCTCAAATTGCATTGCACTAGGTTTCATCTCAGAAACTGGCTTAATTCAGGTTTATTTTGCTGTCACAGAAATACGCCCAGGCACTTAATCTCACTTTGTCCTTAGCACAAACGAGTTTTCACAGAAAATGTTGGCTGGTAGCACCCACTCTGCACAAGGCTGCTGTTGTCCCAAAGGTGACCTCTCTTTCGTATGCCCCTCTTATTTTAAAATGGAAACTAGCTGATGGAAAAACATAATTCTCCCCACATTCACAGGACACCGTGAGCCCATAAGGAACTGCTCAAGTGTCCAGACATTCTGGGGAAGCCGAAGGGCACTACTCTGCCAGACTTTGTCATAGCCAGCCTGTAAAGACCCACCTGCTACCACATCTTGAGGTCTTCTGCTTGTCCTTAAGCCAGAAGTGAAGTCAGTTCCTCTCATAACCTCCACAAAACTGTCTCACAGTGCAACTCCTCTGCCATCTTTCTCGTTTCATTTGACTAGGTTCACTTCCAACCCTTTATTCCCAGCATGTGGCATCACTGATAGTGTGGAGAGGGCAAAGGAAGACAATGATTGAGTGGTACCAGTGTAGAGTGGTAAAATGGGTAGGAAATTATCAGAAAGAAGAAAAGATTGAAATGAAGCTTCCAGTGATGCAGTTTCCATGGCAACAACCCTTCCACCTACAGTTTTTATCCACTTTTCAGGCAACCATTCCAGGAAGTGCAGGGAACCACACAACAGCTGCACATATCCTATTTCTGACACATCTCCTGATTAAAGTAATTATTCCATATATAGAGATTCTGAACACCCTGAATGGCAGTGGCTGAAAGTTTTGGATAGTCTGGTGGATGTGTTTTATCACAGTGCTAGATGCTTCCTGGAATAACACAAGTGGATGAAAATCCTAAGCCTCACCGGAGGTGGAATGAGGCAAGCATGTCCCAAATTTTTGTAATTCGTGTGCGATATCGTAATTCAATCCCATATTGTAATTCATGTGCTGCTATAAGGCATCTCTGCCATAGATGAAACCAGAGCTGGTCCTTTCCATGTCATACCTTTTAGTTGCGGCTTGCTGAGACCCTCTTTTATCTAAAACAACAGAGCACGAGGTTTAGAGGCAGAGCACATGACTCACTGTCAYGCTCCACGTTCAACCTTCCCAGAAATCTGGTACACCCCGAAAGTCACTACTGTGTTCAAAGCATTATCRCAGGAGTGCTATCTGGTCCCTCTAATCCTAAGGGAACAACATGATGATTGCAACACTTTGATTCTCTGTGGGGATGGCRTGAATTGAAATCAGAAGACAGGGAACCACCTTTTGTAGTCCTGAGGATGTTATTTCCAATTGCTGTTGTTGTTGCTATTGTTATCTCGACTCTAGTTTCTAAAGACCTCGGCAAGGACTGATGATGTTTTCTTCTGCTAAATAACATGACAGGAAGAGACAGTGACTATCACTAAGAGCTTGTAACCTACACCGACATGGTAGAAAAACAAGAGTGGAAGAAAAGTCAAATCCTCAACAAGAAGGGGACTATGTCAGGGGGAGTTTAAATGGATTCCTTAGGGTCACACACTGAGTTTGTGGCCAGAGCTGAGTGCAGATCYCTTGAGTCCTGCTCCTGTCTTCTATCATCGAGACTGCTCTTCCTTTTTTGCTCTCCCAGGCTGTCAGTCTCATTTGTCCTATAGAAATATTGAGATAGCTCTGGCACATGCAYTACCTAAACAGGAGACTGTCTGAAATTATCCTTACTTCACTCCAAGGAGTACCAGGGGAAATCTACATTTCTACACAGTAACTATGTTAAGCACTTAATTCCAAAGGAAGAAGATAGCAGGAAGATATTAGTGTGGGAATGAGCAAGTAAATAAAAGATTATTTCTGCCCAATAAACCTCTGTTCTCTGGGAATTATTTTTAAAGTCTACAAAGTTAAATTACAAAGAAGTCTGCCAGAATAGGTAATGACTATAYTTAAGGGACAGGTAATTGTCCTAGAAAACTTCATGTACTATGGTTACAGTGCAGGAAACAAGAATGTAGCCAAAACTTGGGGATCTCTGGGTAACAGCATCTCCACCAAGGACTTCAGGAAGAGCTCTGGTACTTCTTAGCATTTAATATCTAAACAAGAAAGGCTATAATATGAGTTCTTGACTTTTTTACTTGGCACTTGCTCGCACAAGCAGTTTCATCCTCTTCAAGAGGAACTGGGTGACCACTGACAAGGAAGGGCTGAAAAATGTTACTCTAAAAACCAGTGATGTTGAAATTTGATTCTAACAGAGATCAGATATTCCTCCCTTTCTCCAAGATCACTCAGACTAATACCTTGTGTTTAGCGATGGTGGATGTCAGAACAATGGCATGCTTTCTGCAGAGCCCGTCCATGCTCAGGAGACATCCTGGCTTCATGGGGACAAGCAAGGGTACGTGAGGAGTGTGTCATGCTTGTGTGCAGTGAGTATATACTCACTATATACTTGTACATAGTGAGTAATGAACAAGAAGAATCATGTGAGTAGGGGATGCCAGAGGTGGGATAGTGGTGGTGTGGGGGCATAGATATAGGAACTTGTGGTATATTTTTGTTTAGCAGTGGTTCTGTTACGTCTGTAAGGCACGTGCATGCAGGGCAACTCTGCTGGGTGACTGTGAGTCCATGGAGTGTTATTTGCCAAGTGCAGTGCACAGAGAAGGAAGTCTTATCTTGCACTTTCCAATGTCCCCATTTCATAAATATGATACATTAATATTCATTATGCTGCACGTATTATCATTTTGGAAGGAGATTACTGGGGATTCACTATTTTCACTCCATCATATTTTCCAATTAGGATCCCCTCTTTTGCAAATAATAAGCTTTTTGTTGCCAGAGGCTTTGCAGCAAAGTTCCAGTTAGGGCTTTGGAGCTCTGCTCTGTCGCTGTCTGAAAAAGAAGTGAAAATTGAAGAACAATTATATTTTTAATGACAGGTTAATCTTGCAGCACTAAATATGATTAGAGAATAGCCTGGCTAGTGTGGATGAATACAAGAGTTTTTAGGAGCTGTTCCCAAACAGTTCTCGGGGGATGGGAAAGGCTGACTCCGTACTAGTGAGTAAACAGGGGCTACTGAGACAAATTGTTAAAGACTTTGGACTTCTTAGGGACGGACTASTGGGTAAGAGAAGTGGAAGGCAAGGAAAGACAAGCAGCTTAAGTCCTTATTCCCCATGCCGTGGATGAGTCTTTCAGCTCAGCAGTTCAATCACATGAGCAATAGCAATCAGGCCTGGTCTCTCATTTAGCAGCAGTAAGGAAGATGGTTGGAGGTGGTTTTGATGAATGCTGCTGACATATGCTGGGGCAGGAGAAGAATGCAAAAACTTTCCCTTCCTAGTTCCCCACTGCCTCTCCTCTCCGTCCATATGACATTTCCCTGCAAGATTTTTTACCATATTCATTTGTGGTAGAAATAGGTGCTTTAAGTTGGGGGCAAGTTAAAATAGAGAGATCATCAACAAAGGAATGCCTGGGGCAAGGGAAAATGACACCTCTGCAGTGCTCCTCAGATCTCCAGGGTGCTCCCTTGCCCAGTCTCTCCTGCCCATACAGACCAGATGCAAAGTGCTCCAGCCTTGTTGACACCAATTAATTGGGTTCTAGATTTCGCCTTCAATCACTACAAAGCTGTAAAGGAAAAAAAGAAAAAAACAAGCCCAGAATGAAATATAAATTTATAGTCAGCCCTTTGAGAGGCTAACAATTCCCCCCACACACATACACGTGCTGGTAAAACAGCCCTTTAAGGTTGTTGGTATTGTCAGTTACAAGAACAGCATTTAACATTTAATGGTTGTTTTTGGTCAGAGCTGTTACTTTTCATTGTTTGCTAGATTTGTTCTTTAAATTTGCTTGGCTCCGTGCCATGCACTTGCTTTTGCTTTATATTGTGCTTGGAGTTGAAGGTTCCTCTCCCCCCCAGACATTTTATTAAATGATTTTCATTTTTCTTGCCCAGTCTATTGTCTTGTCATGTCCGATATATATCTAGAGGGCCTAGGTGTCCTCTCACTTGCCCTCTAAAAGTGCCATCTTGTTCGCAGTCTCCTCCTMGTGTAAAGTCACCAATTGTCACAGTCCCAATGATCCCTAGGAACATGGTGGGGCTAATTAGCCTGGGAAGGAGACTTCAGCAAAAACAGTGCTCTGCCCGACAGGGCTGCCCTGTAGTTCTTACAGAGATCTGTGTGAAAGGCGGAGTAAAGAGATATAAAGAACTCAAACAAGTGTTTTGCCTTTGCTGTGTACTCTGTTATAACAGGCCGTTGTTCAATGAACGCAAATGCAAAACAAGGAAACCTTGATGTGTAGCTTGACCCTATTTTTGTAAACTGACCTTCATTCCAGTGAACTGACCTATTATTTGCCAGACCAGTTTTAATCAAAATTTCAAGCAGCAATAGGTTTTCACAAACATTTGCTGTAGACCCTCCACAGTTCGGAAACCATGACTAGTCATTGAAGTCACATGGTCCTGTTGTTGCCCAAGGTCCTTATTACTGATGTGGGTGATTGAAATCCTTAACACAAGATTTTAAAGATAGACTAAGATGATGTCCCACAGTTGCTATGGTACATTTTTGGCTGTGGACACCCAAWGAACCAACTGCAAACAATGAAGGAACAAACTCCACCTGCCCATGTATTGAGTGCTTTTGCCTTACTATTTGGCCAGATCTTTCTTCAGCTAAACAGTATTGACTTATAGGTTTTTGAGTTCAATTTCTGTGCCTATTACATGTTTCCTGGCATGTTTATAGCATTTCTAATTAATTATTTGTAATTGCTTGTGTTTTTCCCCACTTTTCTGTGCCTTTGTTTCTTGTTTCTCTCCCAGCCTTGGTAACAAGATGTTGCATCTCTTGAGGCTACCGTGGTAAAAGCCTATTAATAAATAATTAAGTTCTGAGGCTGCAGCAGTGTTGAGTCACGTCTTACCATCACATGATTGTAGTCTCCATGGCGACTCACCAATGTGAACTGAAATGCTCTCTTTGGGAGGAGAGGAAGGGAGGCTATACAGGGCGAAAATGTGTGAAGTTAAATTTTACTTAAAAAAAAAAAAATAAAGGAGCTGTTACACTTGCCAGCCCCTTGAATAATCTAGAAAGATAGAAACTTCCTACCAGCCCCATTCCACSAGGGTCCTCCACTTCTGAGACCTACTGCCCTATGTTTTTGTTCYGGTCTAGAGCTTCCTGCATTGAGTTTTTTCCATTGTCTAGATGCTCCTCTAGCTGGGCAGCAATTTCCCTGTGCCCAGGGCTTTCCAAATCTCCTTGATGTGCAGCCATCCTGAACTGTATAGCCAGGGACCCACTGATGTGAGTGACTGATCTCTAGAAGTGAGCACTGAAAAGTTTGTCATGTGCTGCCAATTTTAATCTTCAGGCCTGGAATCCAGAGGTTCCTGCTTCTCTGTGCTCTCATTTCCTACTACATTAATATGTCACCTTCTCCCTGGAGTCACCCTACAACCAATGTTTGCACAAAATTCACACCTGCTCCTCATTAGAGTCGGATTTTGAGAAACTGCTGTGTATTTCTCCTTTCCCGGCAATACTCAGAGGCAGTTTTGTGTGCTGGCACATGAAGTAGCCCTTCTATTTTTCCCATCACATAATCAACTTCTAAGTATAGCAAAGACATTTCTTGCCCATTTAAAGCAGTAGATTTCAAATGAAAAGCAGTTAGCTCAGCAATTTCAGCATCTGAAAAATTATGTCCTTGYGTGGCAGTGTGATCTGAAACCCCCTTAGCCTGTTATCAGCTTTCCTTCTGTATTAGTAGTGATTTTAGTCACAGGCATCCTGATTAATGTATTTCAGCCAGTTTAATTTTTCCAAACCCACACCTCTCCAACAACATTTCATGGGAACACGAGAAATTTTAAGCTCCTTTTAATGCCAGGGATGTAAATCACACTAATTGTCTCCCAGATTTCAGAAACATCCTGGGCTTTCATTTCCTCTGYAAACTTTTGGAGCTCTTACATTCACTTTTGGCAGGTGTATGGTAGGGGGCCCAAATCATCCATCATGTAGAACTGCATTGAAAACGCATCAGGCTAAGGAGCTTGACAAGTAGATTGGTCTGTGCTCTGAGGGAATGACAGTTTGRTGTCACAGCTCCCTTCTGCCCTCTGCTCGGAGAAGGACACAACRTGTGACCACGTTCTTTTCACCCGTTGCCAGGGACCATACAGTCTGCCCGGTGTTCACTRTCTCATGTGGAAGCAACATCCTCTGGCAAGACTGTTTTCTGTTATTAAGTTTTTCCTTAAGCTTCTGGGATCAAATCAGGGTAAAGAGGTGCTTAACTAATTGTGGTTCTGTCCTTACAGAGTTGAAATCTGCTGCAAATTAGATCTTCACAAAGTACATGGCCCCAGGAAGTTCACTGTGAGTGGGTCAGGTCCTTTTTGCCACCACCAAATTTCTGGGAAAGGGTGTGAAACAGAAAAATCTATCTCCTCCTTATTTGTTGGCTTTCTTTCCACCTTCCATTTTGTAGCAGAATCTAATGAGGAGATGAAAACAAGTTTGAGTGAGGCTATCACAGGGATAAAATAGTACTTTGAGGAGGTTCAAATCTGTTTTCATGCAGTTCTTTTGTAGTCACTGCATGAATTTTCAGAAATTGTTTCCCTGCCCTTTTCACCTGCGTACTCTTCTCCTCCCAACAGACTACAGCCAGAGAAGAGGAAAGTACATTAATACCTTTTCTTTAGCAGTCTGGCATCTTGTCTTTACTTCTACAATTTTGATATTCACCATCCCCAGAACAAAAAACAAGTAATCTGAAATTCAGGGCTTGTCAAATGAAACAAAGAATAACTGTATCAATTATGCTGATTTTGAGGATAAACATGTTTGCTTTTCTTAAGACTGCCTATGGATTGTAACACTGACTTGGGATTTAAAATAGTTCATCTATTTTTAAGTGGTGTTGACAACCTAATTTGGACTCAATAGTTCCTACAGTTAAAAAAAAAAGAGAAAAACAATAATTGCAAAACACCAAATAAGCAAAAATGGCTTCAGTGAGGTGTTTTGATCATCCCTGTGAGCTGTTTCCTTGCTGTATTGTGCGTGACTGAAAATCAGAAAGTGAATCTGCCTATTAACAAGTGGGAAGCTGACTAAACCAGTCACGTCAGACTGGCAGGAAAAATAGAGAATAAGGGGAAAATAAACTTAGGTGATTTGAATTATTTCCATTCTGACGAAAGAGACTTCATAAATGATACAAGGAAGTCTTATTTATTAAAAAAAATGTGAAAACATAGTGTCAGCTCTTTGAATGAGGGGGAGTTAAATAGACTCCCATGGACCCAATTCAAGTCTGGTGTCACAGACAAGCCAGTGAACGAACGTCCTTTGAGAAGGGACTCCGTCTATTCCCCTAATCTTAGTCTATGTATGCTGCTGCTCCCTTTTGGAGTAAAATGCAGACCTGCACAAGGAGCTGAGTAAACAAATTACTGCTTGTGCATCTGTGTTTGTTAGAAAAACATGCTGATTACTTGGCAGCCTGGCATTTCATAGTATCACAAAGGTTCTGAGAGATGAACAGCTACATCAAACCCTCAGTGGAAACCAATATCTCCACCTGTGGGAAATGCAAAGATAACAGGCAATTTTGACTAAAAATGCAATTACTGTGGGAGAAAAAAAGATTCACTTTCTTCCATGCGCATAGAAATCATGAAAAGATGTTTTCATCCTAGGCCAAGAAGGCCTGAAGCTGGGTTTTATTCTGCACTTACAACCAGTAATAATCTCTTTCACCTATTATGCATCTCCCAGACAAACATGTATTCTTCACCGTCTCACCTAGAAKGGTCTCCACTGCTAGGCAATTATTTTATCAGATGCAGAAAAATAACATAGAGTAAACATTTGGCTTTGAGCATTAAAAATTCCTCTTCTATTTTTCTTTTCCTTCTCTCAAGATCAGATTTTTATTACAAAATGCATGTGGACAAGACAGAGATTTCCAGGTTTTAAACCAGAACACTCTAAGTGTTAACCACATGACAAGTGTAAGGGAAGCGCAAGACCAGCTAGTGCGGATAATCGGGAAGGCACATCCTGCATGTTGCAGGATGGATGGAACTGGTAAAACCCTTCATAAAACTCAGTAAAATACCTTGTCTGTCACAATCTATTTGCTGTTGCATCACTTCAGGCACCTCATTTGGCAGCTCATGCTCTCGTAACAGGGTAAATTTTCTGATTCTCCTACACAGAGATGAAAATATTCCCATGAGGACCCGCATACCCATGATGAGCAGCAGAACAGGGGAGCTTTGGGAGTGGTACACCATGACTGTGGCTCTGCAGCTGCCAGATGAGGAGGGGTTGCCTCTCAGAAAGAGGCCATGGAATCTAGATCTGCTCATGATCCACGTGCAATTGGTTTGCAGAAACTCCAAATTAACTTCTATTTCACCAAACTTCCATTTGCACCCAGTGGTGCACCGAGGTGTCCTTTGGGAATTCTCCCAGACCACAGAGATGGTTCCAAGAAGCAGGAGGAAGGCAAGGCAAATTTGGGGATTGTATACATGTTCCAGGTTTGTGACTATGCAGAACATTGACATAAATCACAATATTTTGCAGTCAGACACCTGAAGATGGATTCTCCACCCCATGCTGATTTTTAGTGTGTTAGAGAGAGATTGAACAGAAACAAGGGGCCATCTTCACGGACCTAGGTCTAATATAGAAGCCTGAGGGCTCTCTTGCATTATTTTTTGGCTGTGATTCTTCCAAATTCAACATGCTGGCCTCCAAATGCAACATAATGGCTTTCTGCATGCAAGTCAGTGCACTGTGTTGACTTCCTGCAGTTGTTCTTTGGGTAGGGTTATCTAATGAACATCTCCTTTAGGTTAAGTGGATAGAGGCTTATGATTTGGCAGAAGTGGTGAGGATTTAATACAACATATGCATTTTTATCATGCAGAGCATTGTTCCTACACAAGAGAGACAGCGTACTTCAGTGTTCCTGAAAAGCCTTTTTGTTAAAAAGAAAATGGCTTAAGAATTGGAATTATTACCTGTATCTGTTACTGACTCAAATGTAGACAAGTAGGCTCTTGAAAAATGAGTTATTCTGTTCCCCTGAATCTTCCAGCAGGTGGGGAACATCACCAGCGCATGAAATGGCCTGCAACTGGGATCTGCTTTCCAAGGATTCCTGATATTGCTTTCAGAGTTTGCAATGGCCAGAGCAGAGAGGACARTGAGATCAGGGCTTGGCAGCTGAATTACAGAATCACAGAATTAAGAGAGACATCAATTTCTCAGTATGTTTTTTATGTATTGTATTAGCTTGGATAGTAGTTGTAGCTTAGCATGACCTCATACCTTCRGCGGGTTGTGAATAACAGATTATCAGCATTTTATAGCACTTACAAATCACAGCCGTACTGTTAAATCTAGTGGGAAAACACAGTTGCTTTCTGAGCAAATATGGCACTTTGATGGGCAGATTCCTGATTCAGAAGAGGTTTGACAGTATATAAAGCCTTTCAGCAGATACCACTGTAAATTCCTCCCAGGCTGACTGAAGTACCTGAAGAAATGCCTATTCCTTTGTGATAAGACAGAAATTGCCACCTGATACCTCACCACTAGCCTGTGAGACATGTCCCTACTTGACAAGTTGTATCAACGTAACAAAAAACAGTCCTCAGTGTGACACCTCCTTTGGTAGTCTTAGGAGAAAACGGGAAGGGTCATGCAGTCCAAGCTGCCCTCTTAATTCCTCCAGTGCAGAGCAAAACCTTGCTGGCAACATGAGGAAAGCCATGCTAATGATATCCTACTGAACCATRATCTTTAATGTCCTACATTACCTGCCCACCTGATTTTAATAGTGTCATTGTCATCAGCTAAGTGCTTTGAAGAAAATCAGGTATATTGCTTCAGCTTCTAGTACCACCAGCCCCAACTAGTGGGGTTTTCTTCTTCCAGTGAATAAATCCTTATTCTRTAATTTCAATAAAAAATATGAAGTATCTTTCCAAGGATAAGATCTCTAAGCATATGGCATCTTTTCAGCTCACCTTTAAAACCTGAAACAGTGCATGTAACTATACAAGGCAAATAGAGATCTTTTYGGTGTGTTTTGAAATAAATTGACACCCACACTTAAACATACTGCATCATGCTACATTTCCCGGGGCCCCCTGATGTTGTTACTATCCTAATAGACACAGCCGCCTCCCATATTACACCTCTCTGACCTTATACACACTGACACAGAAATGCCTTTAAGATAATATTTTATCTCAAAGGCACTGCACATTCATACACACACACACATAAAGTTATGTCAGCTATTTAAGTAAGCCTTACTCTGCTGTCTTTTAAAATGCATCTTTCATCTTTCCGTAACCAAGGGCTTTCATATTCAAATGTTCATGAGCACCAGCTTTATTAAAATTAGAGCTTGGGGAAATGGTTTCAAAAAGGAGAAACGAATATTACCCAACCATTTAAAAAATGCTAATTAATGGAATTCTAAAGCCCAGAGAGGCCATTTGATGGAGCAGAGATTCTTCTACCAGATAGAATTGTGACTTATCAGTTCGAGTGGCAGAGGTGGAAATAGCGGACAAGTAAAATAAAATGCAAGTAGGTTAAGAAGAATAATCCTCCAGGTGTAACAAGGACTCCAGAGTTTAGTGCTGTGCCAGTAACTTGCGTTGTCTGTCTACAAGCTCTGTGCATTAAGGTTTTTCTGGCCCTGACACAAAATAGAGTTTGTGTCTCTTCCCTGCTGGAACTGCCCTGTATTATGAGTACGAAAGCAGAAGCCACATAGTTTTCAGCCATAACCTATTGAGAATGGTGACTGCCAGCTGAGCTTGTGTTGCAGKGGTCACTGGAGGATTTATTTTAAGATAAATCTAATCTCAAGAGTACCTGGGCACATATGTGCACATGGAAAGGGCATTGCTCTGGGAGCAGCAGAGACATTCTGGAATAGTCAGAGCTTTCCAAAGAGGCTTTTTTATTATTATTTCATTTTTAAGTAGGTAAAATCAGTGGAACCTCGGCAGGTCCCCCACTGTCACRCTTCTATAGATTCTCCCTATCTCTTCCACTCTCGGTGGAATAACTGAATCCAAATTTATATAGCAGTGAGCATGGTTACTAGTGTCCTAAATTTTTTTTTTCTCTGTCGTCTCCCCCCACCCCACTCTTCCTCTTTCTGTGCATAGATATAACTCTGGGTCAAGAACTGAAAACATTCAATAGACTAGAGTAATAGATTCTTTTGGTGAGCCTACATGCACGTCTATCCACTCCGGCTCTATAGTAGGAAAGGCATCTGTGGAGTCCAATGGTGATTTATAGCTGAAATTTCCATCAGAGGTCTATCTTACTGATGTAATTCTTGCCAGGTCAGTTGCTCTAAAAAGTCAGGGTGGACTGGTGATTTGAACTCGGTGATCCAAGAAGGAAAGTGCAAAAGGAAAGGTAGCAGGAGGAACAGATGTTTGGAAAAACCTCTCCAGTCTACCCTAGCACAAGGGGTATCTTGGGAGGAAGAAACGCCGCATCCTAAAAGCATGATGCATTCCACATCTGTTGCTAATTGAACACTGAATTTTAGAGGAAGAGTTCTACTGTATTTAATCCATCACAGGGACCTCTGAGTTCCTTTCCCAGGATCTGCTAGTGCAGGGAATAGATGAGAGAGGTTGCCTGCATTCTTCCAGGTGGGAGCTCTGTCCTTGTGCTCTTTGCCTCCTTCCTTTCTCCYATGGGCTTGCTTGCTGAGACAGGCAAGTCACATTGCGTGTGGCTGTCCCCATCTCATTACTTACTTTAGGGTTATTCTAGAAGGTGCTGCAGAGATCAACACCTTCTTATGCCACCTGCCAGGCAACTTCAGAAGAAAGACAATTTATCACCCAGAAATAACCTCAGCCTGGAGAAAAAAAATATATACATACATACATATACATATATATATAGGAAAGAGCAGGACAAAGAAAGAAATCATGTAAAAGGAGCCAACCTTAACCTCAATCAGCTGATGTTCTCATGCTGTGCCTGCRTTTTTATTTCATTTACTACACTATAAATACTACAGAGAGAAAATATCAGCCCTCATCCTCCCAGTTTCATCATCTTCCCATTGCTGGGTGACAGTGTAGGTGGCCATCGCCATTTCACCCATCCCACATCAATTCCAGGCCTTGGGCTGAAGCTGGACAGCTTTACCCATTCCTGGCCTCAGATCTCAATAGGCACAGGGAAGCTTTGAAAGGGCCCTGGAAAGCAGGGGCCTGACTACAGCTTCCAGTAGGCTTAGAGCTGATTGGGAAGTATCTCTCATAAATGTTCCCATCATTAATTCCTTCGCTGGCATCTACTGGGTGCTGCTGGCATCATGACAAAAGCAGAAGGAGCAGAAGGTAATCCAAAGAGGGGGCAGCAAGATTGGTGGCTTTCTTGATTAGCAGCAAATAAAGCCTTCCTTGTTGCCTCCTCTGCTCAGCCAATGCTCAGGCTCTCTTCTCTTGTAAYCTTGTCCTCTGCAATGAGCTCTGAGCCCACCTTCTTCCCCCAGTTACCACACCAGGAGACAGACTCTAGCCTCTGAGAACAAATTCTTCTTTCTGTGGGAAATTAGAGAGACAACATCCAGAACAGACCAAATCATAGCAAGATACAAATGGAGGTGCTCAGCCCTCTCTGCGAAGACTGTCACTGCCTCAATGAATTAATGATTATTTTTCCTCTTCAAGATCTCATTTTCTCTCTTTTTCTTTTCAATTCCCAAATCAAAAACCCTAGATTCAAAGTTCCTTCTATTTCCCTTGGTGTTCTTTGAAAGCCTCCAGAGTGCTGTTTGATGGAGAAAGCATCCCAACCAAGTACAAGGGACAGGCTGTTTAAGTCTAGGAAAATCCCTTAGTGCTTATGAGGGGGCTGGATCACAGGCATTTGAATTTTGCAGCTGAGGTCTCTCTCTGTAATGGGACCCAATTTCAGCTGACCTCCATCTGAATTGAGGTTTAGGCAGCTGACCTCATCTAGAAGTTAGGGCTTATCCTATGGCATGTTCTCTCCTTATCTTGGGGGYGTTGAGATTGCAGACCTGATATCAGCTCAATACAGTTTCTTAGCATTATATTAATCTGCTTAGGAGGGGGTTGTGCTGCTGCTGTCCTTTGCTGATCAGCCTTAGCTGAAGAATCTTTTTTGACTGATGTGGTAAAAGCTTGAGATATTTGAAACAGGTAAATGCAGTGRTTTGGATAAAACATCAGGTCATGGAGACTTAATGTGTTATTGCACATCAGCTGAGCAAAGGTACCTGTCCATACATGTGCTCTTTGCCTGGAGCTAATGTGAAATAATATGATGTAGTTTCACCTTGTTTCACTGTCAGCTAAGTTAAATTGCATTATTATATCTTTGTCACAAGCCAAGAATGTGTGCCCAGACTGCTACCTCAGCTCTTCTGATGTTTGGTAAGTTATTCTCACTTGATCGTGTGTCAGAGCCTGGAGTCCTTCACAGCTGTCACAAAGTCCTTGGAAGTCCTGATATTGTTTCCCTGGGATCTTTTCTTATTTACAAGGACATGTGGTTGCTTATAGCACAGCTTTGCATGGGGTGTGACAGATTGGATGCTTTTTATTGATCAGGAAAACCAGTGTACACTTCCCTAGAGACCAGTTCTTTTTGACGGAAGCCCTTCCAAGTCTTTCCACAAGAATTAAAAGAAAAAAAAAAAAGGAAAAAAAAGAAGAAGAAAAAAAGGATTTTAAAGAAGAAAAAGGTTCTGTCAAATCTCTGATATCTGCAAAGCTATAAATAGAGAGATACTTTTTAAGTTCATAGAACTTCATCATCTTCAGAGAGCTATTTGAAAGAACAGCATGAAAAAATGTTGTCTGTTTGTGTAGTAGAATGTAGATTAACCCTTCTAAATGAAGATAATCAGCAAGAATGATATGATCTGAAACAGAAAAACAGCAAAAATTTAGTGTTTGTGTAAATTTATCTTTTTAACTTATATCTCAGCTCCACCAACAGCCTGCCATAAAGAAAATGAAATGCAAACTGGAAACACAGGCTTGTTTTAATAAATGCAGGTGGAAGAATAAAACTAACAAATATATTTGTCCCCCTACAGCCAATCCCTCTTCATTACAGGACATAACTGTTTTGCTTAATGGTCACAAATGAATCCAATATGAAGTCAGACAAGGAGGAGTTTCTTTTCTGATTAAATCATTTGTAAAAATATTTCAAGTGCAGTCAGCATCAACCAAGTCAAATAAAACCTCTGTCTCACACAGGCAAAAATTTACCATAGCAAGTATCTTTCTATGACAAGTGGTAAGAGGTAATTTTTCCCTGGAGCCATCTTCCATTGGATCGGTAATGCTCCAATCTATAGTAGAGAGAGTTTGTGTTAGGATCCGTGTACCAGTGCGCATAATAATGAATCACACCCTACATTGATTTAGTAAACCAATAGTTTTTATTAACTCAACAATGAGATTAAAATGGATTAAAACACGAGAGGGGCTCTATCATTGTGCTAGTAATTTACCCCTGATTCTACAGCAAGGGCAACTCACACTTTGTTTTTAATACCTGATTAGGCTCCTCTCAGCATTGCTGAACTGTTTTCTCCGGGGGAAAGTGTAGCGAGTGTAGGCGAATCCTGTATCCACATGTAACTACAGAGAGAGCAAGCCARCTTTAATCAAAAACTGGGACTTTGCAGTGTTATTGCTAAGAACTCAATGATTTTTCATGCCAGGAGTTCTGAAGACTCCTGTGCTAAAGCGCACTGAAGAGGCCCCCAGGACTACAAGGAAAACGCCATCTCGGTGCTGACGCTGGGTACGTCTACACTGCCTTCCTTGCTCTGGTAGCCTGTGCCCACGGYGTTGCGTAGGCAGCTGGGCTGCAAGCTGGCTCTAAAGGGCGTAGCTCTGGTAGCGCTACCGTACTGAGGAGTAGCACAGGGCCCAGCACGGGCTGTTAAATCTGGCAGAGAATAGAGTAAATTAGGTCATTCTGAACTCTATTCCTGTTGTACTGGAACTGACAATTTTAAAGCCGTTGATACTTCTCCACTGTCTTATCTCTAGTTGTTTGAGAGAGTTGTGCCTGTCCCATTAGCTTTAGCACATTCGGGATGCCACAGCAGCCTTCTAGCAGGACTTCTAGGGGAGGCAAACCTGTGTGCAAACCTGTGGTTTTCAACCTGCTGACTCAAGGACCCTGATAACCCTGTGGGTTATTTCTAAAGGATTTGCAGCTAAAAAACGTTACAGAACTAAAATGCTATTGCCAACAGGCTCACGTATGCTGGCTAGGGCTGGCCCACTGAGAGCAAGAGGTTTTGAGAGGTATGCAAATTGAAAAAGCTTGAAAACCATTTATGTATGTCCTGTCCTCAATCAGAGAGGAGAGTCTGGGAGAGCTTCCTTCTTTTCCTGGATGAACAAACTACCCAAATGCTATTTGGACTCGAAATGGATCTCSCTGGAGATTCCTGTTGCTGCCCAGCTGGGTCTGAGCCCAGCCCAATTAAAGGCTAGTTTGGTAGGTGTTGGTTTTATGGAGTRTGGAAGAATAGAAAACAGGAATGAAAGACTCTGAGAAAGTATCTGGCCCTCCTCCTGAGCCAGGAAAATTAGCATAATATGTATTTCATTGCTTCGCTGCTTTTTTTGTATGAAATGTGTGTAATCATCCAGTTATGCCATACATATGCGATAAAATTAAGCAAATATTCAATGTCTATTCACAGATAAAAGCAAAAGAAATCTCTTCACAGATAAAGCTGAAAGAAATCTAACTCTTCCTTTCTGAATTAATCCACCATGAACAAGTCAATCAATAATTATTCTTCTAARCCAACATCTACCCACCCCTTTCCATCCTACCTCCTCCTGCTTTCTGGGAGAGGTTTGATTTAAGTTGCCAATAATCATCCTCATGATCACTGTAATTATGGCAAGTATTATTATTGCTGTTTGTTATTAGATCAGTACAGGAAGTGCTTTTTCTATCTCTAGAAATCTTCAAGATTTTGAAATGGTTTTCCCTGTTCTGAATTCATCAGTGTTTGTGAACCAGTAATCTGGAAAAAGTGCAGATCAGATCAATGCATGATTCATTTAGACACCCTCAAAATATTTCATTTTGCTTTTGGTGAGCTTTCTGAAATAAAAACATAATTAACTTATCTGTTGAAAATGAGGAAATAGGATGTTTTGGCTATCTAAAAAAATTACAGTTTCATCAAATGGGGAAATTCATTTGAACTGAGCTCTTCTACAAATAATTTGTACTGACCTGTTGACATTCACCAACAGGAAAACATTTAATCTGAAAATTGTCAGCTTGCCATTTTATATTACAAGTTTTTATATTACATACAAAGTTACATAAAAAATTATTACTGGAGTTTTCAGAAGGAAGAAGAACAGCCTAAAGGAGTTAGACRCAGTCAGGGATTTAGAGCCTAAAACTTCTTAGACGTTTTTGACACCACTTCAGCCTTCAGATCTCATAAAAATGACCTCTAATTCTGCAGCTGTAAGACAGCTTTCAATAACACTCAGAATTTTACTCCAAGTTATATGTATATATGCATATATATTTATATGGTCATCAAATAATCACCAACCACTTATCTGTCCTTTTATATGTCCTTTTAGTGTTTCAAATAGCCTCCAGAGGTGTTTATTTGKCTTGAATCTGATCTTATTACCTTTAACCCATTTTTTTCAGTCTTAGCCAAATGCTGTTGCATCTCAAGCAYGGACAGCTGACACAGACTTGACTTGTCACTGAGTTCAATCTGTGAACTTGGCAATTGCATGAACAAGTGATTCATGCCTCAGCTCCTGTTTGTCTCTTAGCTCAGACACACACGTCTTGAGTAACGCTGTGAAAACAACTGTTTTTTGGGGAGTTGTGGAAATTCTGTGCATATAAGAATACTTTAAATCATATGCAAACCTGAAGCCTGTTTTCTTTGCCATCCTGTTTTAGAAAGGCTACATCTGAAGAGATTTCCTGCTCATTTCTGGCATTTTGAACTTCCCTGACCCTTTGTCTTTCATCCTAAATCCTTGGTGCACCTAGGGTCCTTATGCCATTAACTGGCATTCCTCCAAAAATGCCCCAGCTGTGTTACCTTTTCTTGGTCTAGCTTCCTCCAGATGATTTTGGCTGTATTAAAGCAGTTGTGCTGCGGCTCAGCAAGTCAGTGCTGTGGGCCTGAGAAGTAAGAGCAGTGGAGAGAGAATGGAAGGGGAGCCAGCAAGCCACTTCTTTAACCAGCCATAGATGTGGTTAGTGACGGCAGCATAGTGGCTCAGGCTGTGCCAGCAACTGTAAGGGGCAGCAAAAAGCCATCATCTTAGGAAAGTATTAATGAGCCCTGGAGATTTAAGGATGCTTGTGATAAATTGCCTCTTYTTATATACTTCGTGGAGCGTGCAGCTGTGGAGGCAGCAGAGTTATGTGGGACCATGTAGGCAGCTTGCGAACACGCAGCAGGGAAAGTCACATATACTCTTTTATTAAAACTTAATATAGCAACTACCAGGGAGAGAGGGGGGTAATTAGTGAACATGCTGTGCACAGACAGTCAGAGTAACATCACTGGTTTCCATGGCATGATGGAGTTGAGCATGGTGCAGGAAGCTCCCAGTGGTTATGTCTCAATGCTCTGTTACAGTAATAGCTTTCAGAAATCAAGTAACACACTGGGCATTTCACTAGTTGATAAAGTAAGAAAGGAGTGGGGTTGGAAGAGGGGCTGAATATGGTATAATTCAACAAAAGGCTATTTAACTCAAAAGATGATAAAAAGAAGCTCCTAAAATGTGGTACCCTAGGAACTATCTAAGCTGAGAAAGGAAGAGTGATTTGAAAATGCAGCCTGACAATTTCCTTGCTCTAGTGCATTGCTGCCCTTCTAACATGGACATTTGACATAATACTCTATGGGAGAGTATGCCTCAGGTAAAGAACGGCAATTAGAGTATTTCCAAATTACTATCTATTTCTCCTTAAGCTATTTGAATTGTCCTCTGTTGACTAAAAAAGGCCAATCAGATACAAAGGTCTTTAAACCTGCTGCAAGCAATAAGASGAAAGGGAATAACAGTTCTGAGCACATCAGCAAACTTTTTGGGAACAGCCTGGGGAAAATCAATCCAACAAATGTCTGGTTCCTAGCTAGGTGCTCCAGATGGCATCAATATATCATAAAGAGTCAAAGAGAACCTCTATGAATGCAAATTACAATTCAAATTTTACCTAATTTATGCAAATTAGCTCATTCAGTGTTCCACGTAATCCTCTCTGGAGTTACTCCAAGGTTTGAAATGAAAGATATTCTTCTCACAAAATATATATAATCCATATTAATTGGTTCTGATGGAGATGAGTGGGATGGACAGCTATTCCAGCAGTTAATACTTTAATCACTTCACCTCAGCAGCAGCCCTGCCTCAGGTGAACAGACCCTGACTACCTGTCCCCATTGCTAAGGTAAACCACAAATGCCCACCTATAGGAATGCTCCCTGGAAGTGTTTTCAGGCAGGAAGGAACCAATAGGCTTTGAATAGAGTTGAGGAGAGATGGTGTGTGAACAGATCCGATAGGCAGCAGCCCAAATCATCTTGGCTATCCAAGCCGAGAGGAGAAACGGCAGGTCGGGGTTGAAGCGCTGTAATGGAGCTGCTTGAGTTGTGCCTGGGGATGCTGAGCTTTGCATGGGGATACGGCAGCAGAGCTGTAAGGGGAACAGACTAACCATACCTACTGTGTCCAGTTCTGGGCTCCCCAGTACAAGAGAGACATGGAGCTACTGGGGAGAGTCCAGCGTAGGGCTACGAGGATGATCAGAGAGCTGGAGCACCTGCCCTGTGAGGAACGGCTGCGAGAGCTGGGCCTCTTYAGCCTGGGGAAGAGAAGACTGAGGGGGGATCTTATCAATGTGTACAAGTACCTGAAGGGAGGGTGTCAAGGGGATGAGGACAAACTCTTTACAGTTGCCCCATGTGACAGGACAAGAGGCAATGGGCAGAAATTGAAGCACAGGAAGTTCCGCCTGAACGTGAGGGGGAATTTCTTCCCTGTGAGAGTGACGGAGCMCTGGCACAGGTTGCCAGAGAGGTTGTGGAGTCTCCTTCTCTGGAGATCTTCAAGGCCCACCTGGATGCAACCCTGTCTGACATGCTCTAGGTGACCCTGCTGAGCGGGGAGGTTGGACTAGATGATCTCCAGAGGTCCCTTCCAACCTTACTGATTCTATGATTCTGTGCTGAAGAGGTGCTTCAATATCCATCTGAGCTGTTGGAGGAAGGTGAAGAGCAGCAAAGGCAGCTGCCAAGAGGGGAAGAAGTCAGCATAGATGCTCTCTGCTGACTGAGCCAGAGAAGTGGGGATGCATAGGGACCCATTTTATCAACAAACTCTGACCAATCCTGAGCTCAGGCAACCTCAGCAAGAGGCTCTGGTGTGCTCCAACACCTTCTTCCCACTCCATCCTGAAAGAGAAAAACAAATTTTGTAGAAGAGTGAAGAGAAAAGGCAGAGGACAATTGAATTAGGACATCTCTTTAAATTGTTCACTTCTTAAAAAGCAATTGCAATGTGTTTGGTCATATGAGTATTGACGTCAGTCTGTCCTTGGTTTAATGTTGATATGTTTTCTTGAATAGCTGTTCTTTAGCCATATACTGGTGCTTATGGATTTCTTTTCCCTTCCCTTAGAATCTTGTAATCTCTGTGACCAGATACAGAGATAAAATTAAAAGATTTTAATTTTGAAATCAATGAATTAGAGATTTAATATATTGTTAGTTAAAGCATATCTCTGTCTGGAGAGGAGATCAATCTGCAAGCAGTAAAATGTACTGTGCCACTTTGTTGTGCTTGACAGATCTCAGAATAACTCACTCATAGATGAGGTTTTGTCAGTCTGTCGAACACCTCCTAAAGTTCACTTAGGTGTTACTTGGAGGGAAGAGAAAGGGAAGAGGTGGGACGCTCCGTTGCAAGTGACTGGATTACTCCACAACTTTAGGATCAATTAACATGGCAAACTATTGCACCTGTACCAAAACCCACCAAAATCCATGTGGCTGGAGCACATCCTGCATGCAACAAATGGGAATTGCTGCTGTTGTACATGCACTTCACCAGTATCACCCAAGCCTGTAATATCCTTGGCCCAACAGTGGATCTACATTAAATTATGTGATCCCTTTCTGTTACCCCCTTCACTGATTTGAGCAGGGGTAGTATCAGCTGATGATTTTTGGCAGAGAATTTTTCCCTATAGCACTGCCTGTAACAAGTATCCATTTACCAGTCAGCAAAATCTATCTCTGAAATATTTTGAATTTTGACAACGCCTGGGGGTGAGTTTGTAACTGCATCTTGTATAGCCATATATGCATAACCTGACTCATGTTGGCTGCTACTTCTCAGTGAGCCATAAGGTTACAAAGTGCAAGAMGGAGGTGGAAAGAATCTTCTTTGCCCTCCAACTATTCATGATGTCTTTTTTTTTAATGTAAGTAATAGTAGCGTACAGTAACTTCCAGGTTACATCATCTGAAATGGAGCTTTGATCAGAATAGGAGGATCACTTTGATGTCAAATGGCTATAAACTACATAATTTGTACAAAATCTCAGAAACTTGACTTTGGTTGTTTTGGCCTGCCTTCTGTGAGGTGGTTACGCATGGGTTTTYGGGGACGAATCTCCCATTTTTCAGTACAACCTGTTGCTCCCTCTGTCTCCTCAGAGTGCCTACAGGAGCTCAGCGAGTCATTCACAAAACTGAGCTTGGTCAGTCAGAGGAAACCCCACTCTTAAATTGCTTGGAGAGCACTGCTGATTGAATTAGTGTTAAGGTAGTTTAAAAAGGAGCCTTGAAAGGAAGTTGTTTAAGTGGATCTTCATCAATTTCTAAACAGAGTTACTTGAATCAATACAACTTTTGTCTACCACCAAGCTGCACTTCCTTAAAAGCTGCAGCCACTTCCACAAAACACATCTCATCCCTTCCCATCTCTAGGGCTTAGGACTCTGTCCAACAAATCACTTAAGCTTGGGAAGACTTTAAGTACATGAATGTCCCGTTAACTTTAAGGGAACAACTTACATACTTAAAGAATATGTGTAGAGTGCTTTGCTAGATTGGGGCTGTAGATACTGCAGTCATCGTTGCTAGGTAAGAATGTAAGTCGGATAGAAAAAGCATTGCAGCAAGAGGATAGTATGATCTTGAGAATTACTCGACAACAGCAAACCGTGAGAACTGAAGGATGATTGACTTTTTTTTTTCTTTTTCCAATTCATGGGAACCCATGGGAGCGTCTAAATCAACTCCTTCTGAATGCTGCAGGGTGATTTCAGACCAGTGATTAGAGCTGAGTGAAATGTTTTGGTGGAGGATAAATTAATTCAAAAGCACTGTTTTGGCTAAATGGAAATCTTTTCTTGACCTATTTTGATTTCCTTTAAATTTTCCATTTCCTAAGAAAAATCCCAAATGAAAAAGATTTAAGCTTTTTGAATTTTTTTTAGTCTGCATGTTTCCTTTTTTTTGCAGGGGAAAAGATCCTACTTAAGTGGAAAAATTTGTGCGTTCTTCTCTTTGCTTTTTTTTTCCCCATACTTTAATTTTTAGCCTTATCCCAAAAGGAAAAAGATAGAAACTTCTATGTGGTTTTAATTGAAAAATTTGTATATTTCTCTTCTCCTGGGAAATACAGTGACTCTTTTCATAAAAAAGGCATTTTAAAAACATAGCAAGTTTTCATTAAGGAAAAAAAAGAGTGAAATGAAGGACAAAGTCCCTCTGTTCTGCATTCTACACAAAATACACTTTCTTTCTCTAGCTAGCTCTCACAGTTATATAAAGTTATTGAGCTGGATACTCTCACCTTCAAAGAACTGCAGAGWGACAACAATTTGCAAAGGAAGGGTTTGTTCCTGTCCTGTATTGAATGGAAGTTTTTTCAYTGATTTGAATAGGTTTAAGATCAAACATTTTTTTTTCTCAAAATTGCAGGATCTCCAATTCCTGTTTTCAGGGGATGATTATGTTTTATGCTACAAAGAAATAGGAAAAAAGCACATTGGTTCACATCACTGTGTGTGTGTATTAGCAAGAATCTTTCAAGCACTCTCCATTTCCTTACACAGTCAAGGGATTAATGAATGATCTTATCCCACGGGGTTTGTGTTCCAGGATGGATCATAGCAATATTCCCCTGGCTTGCGTTGTGCTCCTATTCAAGTGAAGAGATGCATCTCATGGTGACATCCTCATTTCCTACAGACAGAGCTAGTCTTCACCCCCAGTGGCCAGTGATTAGCTCCAAGCACCCTCACACTATTCAATCACCCAAAATTGTATCTTGTTGCCTGTAATTGAATCATATTGATTTTTAATGAGTTTAACTGATTATGATTGTCTCAGGGGCTGCATTGGCAGGTTTTTGTCAGAAGCATGATTGTGTTGTAGAGTCTAAGGGCACATAAGGGGTTAATGAAAGGCTATAGAAGTTAATGGGGAACTGAAGAATTAAAGGGAGACACAGAATGAAAACCTATAGAGGAAGCCAATGATGAATAAAGAAAAACAATTTATTTGGCTTGAAACACGATATAGAGGACAATAATTGTTTTAAATAGAAAGCTGTTGAATTATAATTGGAAGTAATTGAAACTCACGGAAATATTGAATAAAACATTAGGTATTTTAAATGGTGTTATCTTTACAATTATCTTTGGAAATAATTGCAGTGAAGCCCGTGAACTGTTGTGTGAGGAAGAGAGTCACGCAGGGCCCATTGTCTTCAGCAGTCATTACCTGGAGTGTTTAATGGGGAGTTAGTTATAACTAAGTGTCTACGCATTTGTTTCTGATGTGGCATTTCATGAGTGAAGGTCAGTCCTACTAATAGTGAGATGGGGCGGTAAGCAAGAGGGGAGTATTCTCTATTTTCCAAGCCATTGTTTTCGAAAATAATCAAGAAGGTGCACCTTCCTTGAAGTCTCCCTACCTTATTTGCTGGGTTTTGGAGCTTAGAAACACATTTTCATGTCTGTGCATTGTCATTCTGAAATGTTCCTCTGAATGCTTTCAGGACAGCAAGTACACATTGTCCTCTGTCAAATAGCAAAGCTGGTTGAGAACAAGGATTGCTTTTCAGCAAAATATAAAAAATGATCATTCACATCTGTCATATTAACATACGTATCTATCTGTKGTTCACTGTCAAAAGTTATAACTGCCCTAACTTGCTAGCTTCAACTACAATTTTTTCCACAGCAGAATGCATAAAGGACACATTACAGAACATCTCAGCTCTAACCAGTACATGCAACAAGGCATAGCTATCTCTTGTCCTCTCTTGAGGAATAAGGTTTGAATAATCTGGAGGAGGGTGGGGTTGACTCATTTTGGAGCAGACTGTAACTTCATGATATCCTGCCAGAGATTCAGGGTGATTAATATAAGCGTAATTATTGTGTTCAACTTGACAAATTTTCAGGCAGCTATTCTGATAGGAAAAAGCAGCATTTCACCTACAGAAAGTTCTCCTCAGACTATAATCAACTTGCAAATGAAAATTAGCTTGTTGAGTTGTCTTTCTAATTGCCACGGGCAAAATTTTCGCAAGTGGACACAAAGCAGGAAAAACAATGATTTGCAATGATTTCAGATTCTCTTTGGTCCCATGGAAATAAGCCATTTCATGTAGCCATAGAACTGGMTATTAGATATTAGTCTATTAGTGTTGCCTTTCCTATGGACTAAACTGAGGTAAGAGTAGTATCACTGAAACATAAATTGGGAAATTGCGGTAATGTAGTGGGAGATTAAGATCTGAATGAGAGCTTTTGTATATGGAGAGAGAGAGAGAGAGAGAGAAGTGTGAACATTGGAAACGTACAGAGGAAGAAGCAGCTGAGGTTCAACAGACTAACACAAGCCATAACAGTATGTTAACTTTCCTGAAGGATCTTGTAATGACAGGATGATTTCTTCGCACATGATTGCCTGTTCTAAGTTAGATTAGTATCTACCAAAGTCATATGCTGGGCACCTGACTTCTTTTTACTTCTCTTGAAGGACAAATTAGAAGGGRGATTTTGTTTTCTAATACCACTTATTAAACTTTTCATGCTCTGCAAAAGAGCTGAGGGAGCAAATGAGAGTGCCTTGCCTTGTCCATTTAGTCTAAGGCATTTGGCCTTCTCTTTATTAGTGATAAGCATCTGCATTCACATGATGGCTTTTCTAGAAGATGAAGCATACCTTCCTCATTACTGGAACTCTTGCAGTGTGTCAGGAAAATTACAGCAAGCAGGAAATGAGGTAATATCATTTATCTGCTGTGTTTCTGTAGTGAATGGTCTGTTATTTATCTTTCTTGGGAGAAATCAGAATCCAATGCAAGGAGGTTGCAAGTGATGCAACCTGATACAAGGATCCTTCAGCACSTGGAGAAGCCAGGACATCGTAGCTGGGGTCACCATGGTGCAATTTCCAAACTCGTCCAAACTTGTCTTCATTATTTTCTGAATATGTAGTTCTGTGTGATTTATCTATGCCTGGAGATTGTGCAAGGTGAAAGAGGGAGAACATGCAAATCTAAATTATAGGCACTAGTGGGAAAGGAAAGAAGCACTTGTTAAAGATGTCTAGACATGACAAAGAGTAATTAGCCAGGTTTAAGATTCTGCCAACAATTATACAGGGCAGGAAATGAAAATGTAAGGATAACAAGAGCCACCAAGCTTCACTTGGTTCCTGCTACTTCATCAGGGCTAATTAAAGTATTCTTCGGTAAGTCCTTAAAGAGATCATCTATGACAGCAAACAACTTCAAGTGAGATGCACTAGTCTAAAGCTAAGAAAGAAAAAACAGGAAAGCAGCAATCTGCACTGTCAATGCCCATCCCAATATACTCATTGGAGAGCATTYAAACTAGATGAAGCAAGGCCAAAGACAAGGCACATAGATGCTCTCAAGTTAATTTGTGTCACCATGCTATTTACCACACCTGTGGCAGAAAGAATTTTTTCAACTGTCTGCAAGGTCCCAGCTCTGCTTTTCATGCACGTGTCACTGCTCAGTCACAGGAGTTTTATCATAGCGTGAGACAAGTGTGAATTGTGCTTTGTCGTGTGTCCCTCAGGTAGTCTGTATGTAAAAGGTGCATGCATGTGCACTCCAGGTAGGCAAGAGATGCAGCAGCAATGCCGCTAAGCGAGCATGTGCACTTTTGTTGGGGCATTGAAGGTGGAGACTTTTTTTCCAATTACTTTCGTTACCGTGTCCGTTTTTGTATAATTTTTCATGATAGAGTTTTCTTGTCTGCCAGTGCTGTGGGAGAAGGCTACAAGGATACGGATGATTTGAAAGTTACAGTTGTGATCATGTCATGAAATATGATATACTAATGCAGATGTATAAAGGAGGTAAATGAAGTTTGCAGAGACAGTCCTACACTTTCTGCGATTTCAAATTTGCAGTCCAAAATTGCAAATGCATGTGTGTGTAATATAGATACATCAAAGCTAAAATCACAGGTTGGGCCAAAATCAGGTTGGCAGATTTCCTTTAAACTGTTTTATGGATCATTAAGTACCCCACAGGAGGCTGACTATACTTTATTGATAGTTGAGAGCTTCTAGCCTGAAACAAAACAATTATTCACATTAACTAGAGGCTGGAGTAAACTGTGCCCCAGACCAGTGTCCCCTCAGAACACGTGCGTATTAAAAATCAGGTTTGGGATACACTGAGATATTTTTCCATTCACCCAGGATTATAATATCCTTGCGGATGCTTTTTCTAAATAAGCTAACACAACTGATTTCCTGGGAAGGTCTTTGGCAGACAAATAGACAGGATTTTTCACATATGTTCCAACAAAATGTCAGGATATTCATATAAATAATACATATTCCTCTAACAAAATCACTGAAAATAAGCTCATCTTATCAGTAAAATCAGCCTTCCAGGTCCTGTGTATCACACTTCCACATGCAGTTCTGCATTCAGGAGCAAGGTGAATGGTGCACAGCTCTATATGCTGCCTTCCAGCTTATATAACTAATAATCCGGTGAAGATCTGGAGATTTAAGGACGCGAATTCCCAAGACGCCCTTAAAGTACCTCAAACACTTTCAAGGAAAGCAAACATGAGCTACTGTATGTAAACAAGTGTTGATTCGCTCAGTACTTTGCTCATCACTGAACACTTCACTGTCTCCCACAAGACCCACCTCCCTTAGGCAATGCTATTTATCCATACTTTATGGGTGAGGTACAAAATGATAAAGGGCCAATAGGTTTCCAAAGAGTGCAGTATCAGTCACTACTGGCTTCTCACAATGCCCCCAACTATTTAGACATCGAAACAAACTGGAAAATCAATTTGTAAGTGTCGCAGTAGGAGCCTGGCACTTCTGAATGTGGTTCTCACATGCTGGACCTCTCATAGTCCTAGGAGACTTGACCACTGTTGTGCAGGAAAGTGACAGCAGTGAAGGCAGCTGAACCTGGGTCTCCCAAAATCATGCTATAGTCATTAGACCAACAAATGACCAAAACATTTTAACACTCAGTGCAGCACCTCCTTTTCAAAATCTAATCTTATCATTCATCCAATGATAACCTGCCACCAACAAAACAAAAATACTCATCCAGCCCTGAGAGAACACCTCTTAGGCATAGCTTGTTCCAGCGTAATACTTGTGGGATCTACTGCACATCTACTATGTCCCTCAAAAACTCTGGGCAAAATCAGAAGAGATCCTGGGCAAAAAAGTTAAATATACACAAAGCTCCCTTTTGTTCAGCAATATGTTAATATTTTTCTCTTGGAATGAAAATCTTCATGTGAGGAGAGCTAAACTCAGGAAGCCACTTAAGTGATAAATCAATTATGAAATGGAAACCTCCATTACAAGCTGTCTGCTTAATTATTTGACAAGTTAATTAATCTCCTAAGCAACTGCAGAACTGCTGTTTCCTCCATAAATGATAGAAACAAACTTTGGTGGATCCCACAGGTCTTGGCACTGTAGGATCAATAAGACTCCAGGAAAGTTATAGATATTAAACACTAAGTGAGGTCAAACTACCTCCAAAGGAGTAACTGGAATTGTTTACTGCCTGAAGGTGTTTATGTTAATTATTTTCCTGCAGCTAATTACAGTTTGCCCGTTTAGTTCTGGTTAAGTCTTCAAGAGGCTCCTTTATTCCCTTCCAGAAAGATACTGAATCGTGATAGGGAAGGACAGAACCTCCTGACTTGTTAGAACAACAGCATTGTCTGTCTCTCCTCAACAGACAACACAATTACAACTGACAAAATAATTGATGCTGAAGTTTTCTAGTGAGAAAAAGGGACACACATTATTATCCTATCAATCTTGTTCCGCATGGTGTCTTGTATCTCTCCTTTTTCCTACAGTGGCGGCAAATTGACTGAAGTGCTCCAAGCAGTCTCTTTGAGTTCCCAAGAGTATCATGTGATGGAGAGAGGGCATCTTACAGGGCACAGGGAGAAAGGTGAGCCCAGGGAAAAGATCACTCAGTGTCATCCTTTTATAGTCTTTATTCTCTAAAGAGGATTTTTTTTCTTTTGCTGCTGTCCATCCTGAATTGGACCCTAACTTCCTTCCATCACTTTTTCTATGTATTTATGTCTACATTATATGGTTTTCATATTTCAAGGGAAAGATGAGAATGCCCAACATCTACTAATGTGCATTGCATTGTACTGAGCGATCATTTGACTATTAACAAGTGTCTCTGATTCATATCCAATCCTATCTGAATTTAAGCATGAACTCCTATGACATACCTGCCAGGTCTGTAAGTATCCAAAACCTTTATATGGATGGGACATGTTTCTATTTGACCACTTTCTAGTTGTTTAACCTAAACTTAAGTTGGGTCCAATTTATATTAATATTTGGCACATGGTTTATATCTGTTTACTGTCTATTTATTACATTTCATGAGCTTCATAATCTGTACATCTGAGTCATGGATGCAGAGATCCAATTCCTGGAGAAAAACTTAGTCCAAATCCAATATCTACTGTTTGTATCTCTTCTTAAAACCAGCTTGGATCCATATCTGAAAGATACCTGATTTCTACCTGTCCACTGCTCTGCCCAATAGCTGAACAGAAAATTCAGTCAATGTCAGTAATATAATTAGTCTACAAGCGTAATCACATATTCTGTTTAAGGAGAACATGAAGCCACTTAAAATACAGTGTTTGGCAAAGCTGTATTGTTCCAGTAATGAATAATCACTAAAGATATTACTGTGGATGCAGTTACCATGTAGCAGTGAGAATGAAGTGCTTTAGATGGAAAATTATATTTCAAGAAAATGTATGCAATGCTACAAATGTGTTACTGCCCATTAATATGTATTAATTCAATGGAAAATGCCTGACTGAAGCTGGTTTATATAGATTAGGATGCAAGCAGCAAAAGGAAGCACTTGGACTTGGTTAAATGGGCTGTGAAGATAGGAGGAACTCTAATCCAAAGTAAAGACGTGAACCACCAAGACAGGCTGTCCAGCTAAGCTGGTATGATTTGTTTTCTCTCTCATTCGTATCAGTGTTTTTATTATGACCAAGCACGAGCATTCAGTGCTCCAGATGCATTAGCCCTGCTCAATCCTCTTGAATCTGTATTTAAAAGCTTTCTTTTTAAAATAATAACAGTAATAATAAGACACTTCTCCCAAGGTAGCAACTTAGCAGGAAATATCCTGTTTGTTTTAATGTCTCTAGGATGCAGAATCTGAGCTCCTGTCATGTTTTTCAATGTCAAGACAAGCTTATCCATGTCTAAAATACTCAAGTAATTCACTCATTATTTTAACTTCTTCACACAGCATCAAAGGGCTGTTCCAGTTCCACAAACCGCACAGAAAAAAAATGGGTATTCCCATGGCCTCGAGGGGGAGCTTTCGTTGTGACACATCAGCATTTCAAGTAATGCCAAATTCACCCTTCTCTACAGGCACAGTTAGTTACACATATAAAAATAGTAATTTCCCTCTCCCTTATGGCTAACAACCTTCTTAAGAGACAGACTATTATGGTAGTCATATGCTTTGCATAAGATATAGTTTGCCCTGTGTTTATTAAAAAAAAAAAAAAAAAAAAGACAGCACAAGTCACAAAATACTTGAGATTACACGTCCATTGATTTGGTGGTTATCCCAGCCCCACCATCTGCACAAAGTCCTGCTTTTGGTGTGGGGCTGGATAACATCCTCCTCCTCTGCTTGTGCAAGAGGGTAGGTGACCCTGGACAACATTAGGTGTCGAGGTGCAAAATACTGACCCCACAGGTAGCCCTGGTGGAGGAGAAGGTGACCTAATGTGGACCTAGTGTGTCATCAGCAATGGGGTGTAAGAAGGAAGAAAAACCACAAGATTATGAGCATGTCTGGATTCAAGATTACCAGAATATCAGTGAATAGCAGGTGTTTGGGGACAATATATGCACATGATGGGTTTTGAAGATGCAGGGACAAATCCTCCAATACACTTGGATTCTTGCTCAGGAACAAGAAATAGGGGGATTACTGTAATTATTGGAGATATTAAAGATTTTTTCTAGCAAAAAAAGAAACATCTCAAACAAAAACAAAATTCCTTTGTGAAATCCTGATGAAAATCTTGATCTGTGGATCAAGACTGGGGAGGAATCTAGAGGCAAAGCTCTAGTGCACCAGTCCACTAAGAGACAAAGTTACAGAAGCTCTAAGGCTGCTCTGTTTAACACTGGAGTCAGCTCTGCACAGGACAGAGTGGCAAGTTCGTTCCCACTGCGCTTGCATTTTCGTGATCCACAGATGAAAAGTATGATTGAGCAACATTCTTATTTAGGGGTGACAGGGGAGCCTAAGAGAGATGTGGTAAAATTCTGAAACAATATAGGTTTTTTCTTAATTTTATGGGCCTGGAAGTGCATGTTAGTTTGGTAGACGAACATAGACATAGTATTTTCCAGGTGCTGGTGTTGTCCACCCCTTAATTTAGAGATCCTTGTGAAAGCTATAATGGTATTTTTCCAGAGAGGGCTCTATTGTTTTTCCAGCCTATGGATAAACATTTAGAGCAATGACCTGCATTTTGGGGTTGARCATATTGAATGTGGCCTGCCACCCTTCTGTAATACCTGTATGTCTCCAGCAACTGTGGTGGAGTTCTTCCTGACTTTGGTGGATCCCACAGTTTTGAGACCAGAGTCAGGCCTTTGTGACAACAATCTGAACAGGTCAATCTTTTGCATACATGATTCTGACTAATTCTGCACAGACAAGGATGCTGAAGTTCAAAAAGATGTGCCTTAGAATGGGACCATGGATTGTCTTCTTTTAACTCTTATTGTATGTGCAGGTCTTCAGGTGTGACCAGTAAAAAGTGTAATATATCACCAGCCTTTATTTGCAGGAGGAACCAACTTTAGATACTCAGAACTCATCACTATAGCACTCATATTGGGGTACCCGACCATGCCTGAAAGACAGAAGGACAAAAGAGAGAGCCTATGATATGAAAAACAGCTTTGCATATGCCCTTCATAGGACATAAAGGTTATCCAGACCAATTAAAAATGATATCATAAATGACTACAAAACATTTGCTATCACCCTTTTCACCCAGAGCCATATGAATTGTATGTGTAATCCTCAGTCTTGCCCACATCCTCATTGAAATCTATCTGCCTTGCATAAAGCTTAGTAACCTCTCAACAAACAACTGACCAAAGTGAGAGCAAAACATGGGGTCCCAGTGGTATGTTAAATCTCTTCCCTCCAATAAAGTCCTATGGGATCTTTAATGACCACTTCTTGTCTAGGAATTTTTGAAAAGATGGAGTTGGATTATTCTTTTTCCTAAGTTTTTATGAACATCATTCCCAGGGCTCTAGTGACATTCTAATAAATGTATTGAATTTTGAGTTGTTCAAGGGCTTTTGTATATTATTTATGAGAATGGATTGATTTCTCTCTTATGTGAAGGAATATATGTAAAATTGAGTTTTGCTGTGGTTGTTTCTTTGCTGAATGTCTCTGATATGATCATGGCTTCATAACAATTTCGATGTATTATTGCCAGAGGTATTATAAAATAGGGAGACATTACCCTTCATGTCGTAATTCTTTCTCTGCTGAATAAACTTAAAAGCTTTTTTTTCTTTATTGATTCTTATTTTGGAAAATAGTAAGTTAAGTGAATATTGTAGAACAAGAGGCCGAATTCCCTTGAAATCAGCATAGTTTCACCACAATGGACTCGATACTTCTGTAAGAGTCTGCTATGATACTATTCATAGACAAGCTCTGACATTGTCAACAAATTAGTGAAACTTAAGTTCCTGTTATCATCTTGAGCTAAAATATATCGACTTCTTGAGCTTCAGCCCTGCTCCCTATGTATTATGAGCTTCAGCCAATGTGGTTGGAAATAGTGATGGTATGAAACATCTGTAAATTATATTGGCTTCATAAAGGAGATCAGTCTCGAAGTAAGTCTGGGAAACGGTAAGAGGGGGAAAAAAAAGCAGAAAATACAGGATCTTTGAAATATCTTAATTCCTACCATCCTGTTGTTTCAACTGTGCAGCACAAAAGTATTAGTAACCCGTTGGCAGATAAATTTTCAAGGCCAAGGTTTGGTGGCCAAGATTAAACCCACAGGCATACAAGGAGATCATATCTTTCCGCTGTTATTTCACTGTGGGAAATATAAACAGGGAGTTATTGTTCACTAGATCTTTCAGCGTGAGAATAAGGGGTCATTGAATAAAATTAGTTGGTTACAAGTTCAAACATAAAACAGGAGACGACTCTGCACACGGTATGTTGTTGAATGCCTTTCCACAGAATGTTATGGATGTTAAGTCTTTGTATGAGTGACTGGATAAATTAGGGGAGCAAATTCTGTCCAGGATTATCAAATGTAAACACATCACCTCTAGCTCAAGAAATCCCTCAGAGGCAATGGTTGGAGGGTCACTTTTCAGGGTAAGCTTCATTTATATGATTACCTCAATATACTTTTGCCACTGTGGGCACTGTCAGAGAGAGGATACTGCGTTAGATGGACCTCTAGTCCATCTTGGCAGCTCCTTTTGTATGTTCTTCTGCCTAGTTCCTTCAGGACTGTCCTGTTCCATCCCTAGAAGTGGTAACTTTGAAGGGGTGGCTACAGAGASCTGATGGAATACAGCATTTATTTCAGAATGGAAACTGTTCCTAACACTACTCACAACCATTCTGCTGTTAATGGCCAAGCTTAAAGAGTGCTTGATATAAAAAAACATCTCAGCTAATCTTTAAATGACTTCTAAGTCACTAATGGCAGGGTCTGTGGGTGGAAAAGTTTATGCCTTCCCAGATAAAAGGCTGAAGTTGCGCCAGCRTGCAGCTGTGTTGACATAACTGCAGTGTCTTCATCTGTGGGTGTATATATGGTAAGGACAGAGCCCTAGAGAGCTGTGCAATTATGATCATCCACTGTCACAGTCATGCTGTGCAGGCTTTCAACAGACCATCCTGATTTATCGCTACTTATTTCATTCTATTTCTGTGTTTACGTTGCTCTCTTCATGGCATCATCTTCACATCTACCAATTGGATTCCCAGTCTATGGTGTTCAATTGGTGTTTTATGTATTAGTATAGAGGGTGCCTTCCTTTCGTCTACCCAATACAGTCATCGCTATTTATCTTGCTGAAGCTAATCTCACTTCTTGTCCCCTTTCACTCAAAAAAAAACTTTAAAGTTTTTGATCCTGTTTTGAAACCGTTTATTACTATTTAAAGATTTTTTCTTTGCCCCTTCTTTTTCTTTCTTTTTCTCTTTCTCTTTCTCCTCTTTCTCCTTCTCCTTCTCCTTCTCCTTCTCCTTCTCTTTCTCTTTCTCTTTCTCTTTCTTCTTTTTCCTTTTTATTTTTTTCCCAGCTAATGGCTAAGCAGCTACAGCGGCATACAACTTTGGACCCTGGCACTGTCCTAAAAAATGAAACAATCTGTACTTAAAACAATTTGGTTGTAAACTCAGGCTTCCCTGCTTCCAGCTTGCTAAACTGTTCATGCCCATCGTGTCAGTCTGTTTTTCCAATGCAGAGAGCACTRTATCACTGTATCAGTGCCTACTAAACCACTACATGCTAAGGCTGCAGGCTATGCCTAGGCAAGAAAAAAGAATGTATGTGACCTCCTCAGCTAACTTATGGGAGCAAAATGATTTAGATAGGCCRATGAGGTCTGTATGAAGGGCGAGATCACTTCAGAAGGTGAATAATATGCCTCTGTCATTGGGGTGTAGGATTACCTGCACCCCATGCATGAGGTGCTGCATGAGGTTTTACCTCATGAATCCACATTAAAGGGAATCTAACAGCTATCAGGGAACTGTGAATRATGTCTGAGCTCAATGTGCCTAACTGCAATGCAAAAATATGTGCTAGAAATCAACTTGAACTGGTAAGATATGAGACATTGAGAATGAACACAAATATTTCTAAGCCAAGGTACCAGCAGGGGACTGATAGAATGTATAAGCAGGAGATTGGCTGTTTGTTTCCTTATTCATACTGTTTTATGATTTCATTTCTGTGTGCTGATTAAAAAGGGACTAAAAAACAGTGCTGGAGCCTGAATATTGTGGGCATGTGCTGTGCAAGTCTCCCCAAAACAGCTCTGCCACAACCAATCCCTTTCCATCTTTAAATTAGCAGGCTTTTTTTAAAAAACATTTCTCCTAATAGATGTTCACTATTCTGATGGAATAAAATCTTCTCCTGAAATTTGASCTGAATGTATTTATGAATATCTTACATCAACAGATACCTTTTTGTACCAGCCTTGTCCTTTAGGTTAAAGTGTTTTGTCCTCTCCTGGTGTTTACAGCACTGATATATTCATAAACAGCATACATAGCTCTCTCAGCCTTCATTTTTTTAGGATATACAAGCCAATCCTTCCAGGAYTGGGTGGTGGGACTGGCTCTCCATTCTCCTGAGTATATTGCTTGCCCTTTTCCATAACTGATTCATCCYGCTCGACCCTCAGTCACCAGATCAGTACCCTGCAGCCAAAGGAGATCTCATCAGAGCCTTGTGCCATAGTATCAGTGCTTCTCTGTTTCAGACAAGGAGGATATCAGCTGCTATACTCAAAGCCTGTGTTGGCTTTTTTTCACAGTAACATCACAGCGGTGGATCATAGCTATCTTGTGATCAATTAAGACACAATTTTCTCCTTATATGTCATTTCCAAGTGACACATCCCTAGATCATAGTCAAGAATATTGTTACTGCTATCTAAATTCATKATTTTGCAGCCTGTATTAGTAGATGCCATCCTGTTTCTGTTATTCCAGCTCACAAAATCATCTGATTCTTCCTGTAAGACAGCCCAAATCTTCCTCTTATTTACAATGTTTTTCGGGTTTGTGCCCACAGAAAAATGTCTTTGCACTTTTTGCACATAGGTCATTCATGAAAATTTTAAGCAAGATTAGTCTCAAAGAAGCMCCTTTATGACTCCCATTACTACCCTCCTACCCACCTGATACTTCTCTGGTTAATTAAAGCTATTGTTATTTCCCTGTCAGCTGCTTCCTTGTTTCCTTACAGGTCTTGTGCTGACCCTCATATTTTCCAACAAAATTAATAATTTCTCACGCAGCACCGTATCAAATGCTTTACTGAGATTCAGATGGATTAGATCTACTGCATTTCCTTTGTCTAGAAAATCAATTATCTTATCAAAGAAGGATATCRAGTTAGTCTGACACTCTGTGTCTTTCGTAAATCCATCTAACATTTTATTCTATTTTACATTTACTTCCATGTCTCTAATTATTCTCTCCTTAACAATTTGCTCTAAAACCTTTGTATAGTTGTCTCTATTTGCGATCCAAGTGGCTTTGACCTTGGTTTGCAAGGACCCTGCAAAATGGGGTTCATGGTTCCTAGCCAAGATTTAGCCACAGATGACAGTGCAGTATCATGATGTGTGGTCAAAAGAATCTGTGTATGGAGACTGCAACAGTGAGATGTAAAGAAAACAYCATAAATCCTTGTCCTGTTCTTTTGCTCTTTTCCAGACTACTGCCAGAGATAGGATATTGGCTGGATGGACCTTTAATCTGTCCCAAGACTACTATTCTAATGGTCTTCTGGATTGGGATATTCTTCTGAGTTTAACCTGCTTACATCAAAGTGTATGTTGCACCAGCAGAAGAGGGTTTCAGAGGGTGAAGATGCTGGTACAAAAAAGCATCTGCAAATCAGGCAGACTCAGTGATGTCTTTTCAGCTATTCTACCTTTGCTATCTTTTGCACCAAATCCCAAAGGGAAATTSAGGTGTGACAAGAGCATGTTCTGCCCCATCCCTTGATATTTTGTTAGTCATTTCAGATACTTCAGAAGAACAGGTCCAGTAATTGGTTTTACTGGGGGAACGACCTCAGAGATAAATGTCATTCTTTTCTTTTCCTCTTTCTATCTTGACTATCCTATCCTTCAGTTATGACTATCCTTCAGTCATACTGAAGCTGCTGTAAATGAAAGCCTAACAGTGCTGCCATTATAAGTCCTGTTTTTAAACAGTTGATCCTTCAAAGGCAAAGATTCATTTTCTCTCCTCACCACAGTGATGCAGGGTGAAAAAGGTCAGGCACAGGGTACTGTCTAAATTACATCTCCTCCAAATTTTTAAACATAAACATGAAAACTGTTAAGTAGAGATGGGCCAACAACACTTCTAAATAATGAGCATTTTACTCTGTGAAGATAGACACAGGACTGGAGTGGAAACTTGACTCTAAAATAAAAAATATTGTAATTTTCCTTTATTGTGCAAACAGTTCTGGCTGGWTTTCTACAGTCAGGCTCCTTCAGAATTTGGAAGATACATGAACCAAATCTGTTTTTGTAATCTATGCTCATAGAAAAAGAAATTATCTCAGCTCCTTCTGAAGAAAGTAGAAATAGTAGAATTTCCAGGAACCTCAGGGAGACAAAGAGCAGAACACAGTGTCAATAGCTCTACATAAATTTAAGCCTGTGCATAAGCTTTTGGATTCTACTGGGATGAGCAGGTAAGTAATACTGAAGGAAGAGAGAACCAAGAATGAGAGAAAGGAATTTGACCTGCATCACAGATAGATGATCTGCCGATAGAAGAATAGATGTAGGGTAGACCAATGGCACTTAACCTCCCTGTGTCTGGATTTCTTATCCACAAAATGTTAATAATGATACTTGCTTTCGTGAAGTACTTTGAGATCTGTGGTGGGAAAGTGATGTATAGGGATAGACTTTGTTATTTCAAGGGGACAGAGAATAGCATCATAGATCTGAAGTTACACAATAGACAAATATTGCAAGGAAAACAGTGGGAGTCAGTAATATTCCATAGTTTGTTGTTGCTTTAATAATATTAGTGGGCTTGCTAATCAGATCCAGTATTTCAGCTTATTACTACATTTCTCTGTTATCAGAGTGAGGATGTAGGAAAACAATTGTCTGGAAGGAGGACAGAATTGGAGCCAAATAAAATARTCTGATATGGAACAATTAACAGATCTGCTAATTCTATGCCTTTTTCCTAGAGAAATCCCCAAATACTCTGATGATTTTAAAGATTCACCAATTTTTTCAGCCAGCAGTAATTTTTTTTGTAACATAACCACAACTTCCCCTTTGTGGAAACCATTCTTCCTTTCCACAAATATCTGCACATTTCCCWTGTGAGGATGGCACCTTTCACTTGATTCCACATACGGCTGAGCATTTGTACCCACATCTGCCTCTTGTACACAACTCCCAGCCCGGCCCAGGATAAGCTCCTGGGGTAGCCACAGACCCATTGCTGCTGAACCCCAGCCGTTTGCAGGGCTCATGCCTGACTTTGCATGATACCTCCTTTCGTCTTCCACTGCACTCCATCCCCGTTCTTACTGAAGGAAATCAGAGTGAAATGCAGCAGAGCAGATTAGTATCCATCATGAAGGGATGTGGGGAATATGCAGTCACACAGCCTGGATGCTTGGCAGCTCCATGTACAACAGGAGAGGAAAATCAAAGTGAGAAGTGCACGCATCAGAAGGACAGCAGCCGGGGCCCTTTGATTAGTCCATGCAGAGTATGCCTAGAAAAAATCAGAGGGGATTCTCATCTGAACAGTGACACTAAAGTTAGGCCTTAGCTCACACCAGCACCACCCCAAGCACTTCACATCACCCTGCTTCCTATTAAAAGTGTCAGTCAACTGATCAATGCCCATGGAAGCTGCTAGGCTTATGTAGAAACATGGTGCCCTGCAGATAGCTGAGGGACAACCACCGTACTATGCAGAGAAAAAATTAGTGCAATGTATTCAGTGCAACAAAGGTCTGTGAGCCAGATGGTGTAAGTCCAGAGTAAATCTACCAGTGGTAACACACGGTTGTCTGTGGTTTTCTCAGACCTCATGGCTCAAAAGACATCACAGATATTTAGACATTTCTAACTAGGCAAAACTCTCAGTCTCTGAAGCTCTGAGTTTGTCCATAACAGAGGAATTATTTCCTCCATCACATGTATTTGGAGAGTGCTAGCGGAAGGAGAGTTTAGTGACCCTCCTTTGCCTCAGGTCCATCTCCTCCTGTGCAGAAGGAAGAAACCCAGGCAATGACAGTGAGAAGGCAAAGGAGGAGCATGCACACACATACCCCTCTCGCCCGCCTGAGGCGAACCGCCGTCTCTGCTTACCGCCCGCTGCCCTGCCAACTGGAACGCAGGGCCCCAGCCAGCAAATTGCCACCTAACGCGTGCACAATCACGGGCATTTCACATAGCTTTCAAAATCCCTGTCTGGATAATAATGGAGCAGGGCTCATCAGGCTAGGCTGTCCAGCTGAGTTAACTACACGGCTGGAGAACGGTGTTAAGGGCGATGAAGCAGCTGAGAAAAGCGATTCTCCCAGAGTCACTCCACAGACTGCAGAATGGCAGGTTTTGCTAGTGGCTCCTTCCCTCCCTTGCGCTCCCAGGTGCAGCCCCAGGTGAGGTGTCCGTGACTCCTTGAGCCGGAGGGTGCTGGGGGACTGGCTTTTTTCTATGCACACCCTCAGGGGGGTAGATTGGTTTAAGTCTCCCTCTTCCGAACTTTTTCAGCTGCACATGTCTGGCTGTGCAGACCATGGGGGTGTAATGCACTGGCTGGTGGTGCTCCCTCCAGCCTGCAAACTGGGAGATTTACCACTGCCACAGCCCTTCTCCACAGAACCCGTGCTKCCCTTCCATTTGCACTATCGGACCTTTTTCACCAACCCCCTTCTTTCACTCCTATTTGACTAAGGAAGAAAGAATCCCTTAGGATAAAATACAGACCATTCCTGTAAAATTTGCAGCACTCCCCCCAAGGCCTTCTCCCCAAATTGAAACTAAACATAGCAAAAGCCAGTCTTAAAGTTGGAACTAATACAAATAGCATAAATAAAAGCAGGATAAATCAAGCCCATGCCACTCTCATATAGTGATACTGATGAGAGGAATCATTGTCCCTCTTTGATGGCACTAAAAGGGCACTTTTATGTACAAAATATACAGAAGGTTCATGGTCACTGAGCAGAGATGTTAGCATAAAGCCTGGGGGTAACCTACTGAAATCTTAGCTAATGAAGCGCTACACCATTACGAAGAAACAGCTGCCTAATCTCTTGTGTTCGTGAAATCTTCTTTAGACAAGAATGGCAATTTTGGATTCTTTTCTTCCAGAGAGCAAAGTTTTGGTAACACTGCAACTTTTTGTAGATTTGTGTTTGTTTCACTAGATTATTCTTGGAGGCTGGAGGGGAAATCTAGAAACTCCATTTTGACATTGAATTTGTTATATGAATCTAATTACTTTATTTTGCCATTTTCAAACAAAATATTTTGATCTTTCCATTGGTAATTTAATTTGGTTAGAAACTGTCATCCATTTTATTTTGAAAGGAACTCTCAAAACCCAACTAACACTTCTTGTAAAGGGACAAAAGAAAYGTTTTGCTCAACCTAAGATGATTTTTTTCTCTTTACTTTCAACTTGAAAATAACTGGTTGAAAACAATAAAGAACTGCTACTGCTAGTGAACCGAAAATTCAATTACTGGAAAACCTCTTATTCTCATTCCAGTATAAGGTCTTGTCTGCAGAGGGAGGTTAGTGTACAGTGTACTCCAGTATACCTTTACAGCCCAACSTATTGCACAATAAGACCCCCAGATGGATGCCCTCCATTGAGGACAAAGTAAGTTAGAAGAGTTCCCCTGAGGCAGAATGAGGCTTGACTTCAACTCATTTTCCTTAGCTTACCTAAGGTCTGAATTGCTATCTGGACATGCCTGTTTCCTTTCATTGGCTAYGCAGAGGGTTTGGGCCAACCTTATGCCAAATCAAATGCCTTAGTGAATAAGACAGAAAGAAGGAATCTTGGCCTTTGATGCACACTGAGAATGTCCCCAAAGGGCTGGATGGCTAAATGGCATCTCAGGAAAACTTTGTTCCAGTTGTTCAAGATAGGTGACATAACAAAGCATCAGTTATCAGCATAGTTTAGTACAACAACAATCCCATGAGAAAGGCTGTCTCAGGAAGGCTTTGGAAATCTAGGATGTGATTTCTCTTGAGCTCCTTCTTGGTCACCTTTTCCAAATCTTGAGGGGTATAGGATGTGGAGAAGATTCAAACGAATATCACTATGCCAGGGCCTTTGTCTGGACTGGGATTTGCTATATTGCAGCAGTCTGGGAATAGCTACTTGGGAAGATGTCCCAGACTCAAAGAATGCTATCATGGCCAGGGTAATTTTCTGAATGCAGATAGTGATCCTGAGAGTCTTAGTAGTAACTTCTGCATTAGAAGAATGTGATCTTGCATCCAGAAARTGAGGCTTTTTAAACCTCCCAAACCATTTCACAAACCAAATGATTCCTACTTGTGCCTGAAACYTTTCTGCTTCTGACTTGTCCCATGTTCCACCATGTTTATGGGATGAAACCTTAGACCCATCAATTCCCGTCATCTGGAATGAAGTTTGACAATAGCTGCAAAACCTGCTTAGGGAGACTGTGAATGCAGGCAGCTGCTGAAGCAACATGGTTGTGACCATGTGGCAGTCCACAAATCTGGCCTGCACACCCACCATCTTTCAAACACACTCGTCGTGCTCCTTTGCTAGCCTGGCTGATACACCACCAATGCTCTGTCTAGCACAGCTCAATGCCTGGGAGAATGCAGGGTGGCAACTGCACTGATGATTTGCTTCTTACACAACTCATCCAAATCCCATTTTTCCATCATGGGCAGAGAGTCTGCAGGAGGCCAGAGTGGAGGCTCTGTTCTGTGMGCGTTACATTGCTGCATCATCCCCACTTGGCTCAGATGTCAGGGAGCCAAGTGGCTCCCTGTTCTTTTGGTAGTGTGATAGGAGTGTGAGCTGTTTTCTCTGGTAGCTGGATCTGCCTAATCCAGTGAAATCAAAGAAAATGCATTGTGCCAAGTCCTGATCCCACCGAAGTCAGTGACATGGCTCCAGCCGACCTCAGTGGGACCAGGGTTTAAGCAGCACCATGTAATTCCTGCAGGCTCCTTGTGTAGTTTTTGAAGCATATGTGCTTTCTCCTTCTACACGCCTATTTGACTTTCACACTCTTGATGGAAATGTGTCTTTATAAATTTACAAATAGTGCAGCAGCTGTGTGTTTATATAACCTCATTTGAGGGCCACATGTATTCTCACCCTTGTGCTATTAATATTTATACTATCACAACCGCATACACACAAATGCTTCAAACACATATACACGTGCATACTGTGGAACAATACGGCGAACAGATTAAGGGCACTTCTTATTTGGTTATGCCTTTAAAAAAATCTATGGAAAGGCAGATCTAAGTTCCAAAAAGACATTGTGAAGGAACTCTTCATTAGATCCTGGTGACTTTGTGCAAACTTCTATGCTTTTGGACCCTAGTTCCTGCACATCAGCACCTCTCCCAGATTTGAAGTTACCTGAGTCCAAAGGATTTTGCTGAGCAAAGCCAGACGTTTCAGGCAGTCAGGAGATAAACTGTTTGAAAGGCGTGGAAGTGCAAGTAGTTGTCACAGCGAGGCCATAGCTAGGAAATGGGATTCCTCCTTGCTCCAATGTAGGGAACAGTAGGCAATATGAGTGTCAAATGAGGAGCTGCTATTGAATTCCTTCATTTATATCCCATACCAAGCACACTGAAAAGGCAGAAAAGAATAGTTAATGGTATACTTTTAGTGTGCACAGAAGGGAAGGCTTGGTGGAAGTAGTTGGTTTTTGCAGTAAAGAAAATGCTCACATGTGCTATCACAGCCACTCTGTTTCCAGTTGCCCGTGGTTACCTGACTTCCTCCTCCATCTCTTCATGGTGAAGAGAGATTCCCAGTGTATTTAACGGACAGGGAAAATAAGAAAAAGGAAAATGTGGGCCTAGAATAAATGTTAAAAATTCTCTCAAGTAAATGAATATTTTTCTGTTTGGCCTTTTAGATTCTGAGATCTACATTTTTATAGGGAGGTCTGCAAAACAGCAGGTACATTTTTGACCCACTGGCAAATTAGAGACACTTTCTAGAAGTTTCTTTAATTCATCTTCTTAACTAACCTTGGAGAGTGACTCCAACAGTTGGGCTGTGCCGGAGCTGTACGGGAGGGGAAATGCTTTTCTGGGATTTCAACATCCAGGAAGCCCAGCTGCTGGGAATAACAGGCCACTCACTGATGATATGGAGCTGTGACACCCTCCACTTGCTGTCATGGGCTGCACYAGGAAATGGACCCTCAGAAAAGATCATGTGAATAACTTCAGTTTGAACAAAACAGTGATATTTTGTCCATGAAAACTGTAGCACAGCCCTCATGACCAAGAGTGTGGATAGCCTACACGGAAGGGGTGTTTAGATTGGAAACTCTGGGGTTTGGGCCACTGGCAGGGAGCTGCCTGTCTTGGGGTACACGACAATATAGCTTCAAATAACAGAATCCTTAGTTCGGGCCTCGTGTTCCAATACTAGCATCATTCTGCAKGTTCGCATCCTAGTATTAGTTCTTTGCTGTCATCAACATAAAGAATACTGTTTTCAAGAACRTAAGTGTTAATAATTACACCAGAAATATAGAGACTCTTCCAAAAACTTGGACATGCTAAATTTGTTACAGATAGGTAGGAATACTGACCACACAAATCCTTTGACTTTTGGCCCTGCAAGACTCTGAGTGCTGCAGGCTATTGATAACAGGGCAGATGACTCCAGCTGCTACTGCTGCCCCAATGACCAGCATAAGGAATGTTGTTTAGAGTGGAGTAAAATAGAGTGGAGTAAAAGCTCTTGGCAGAAATTAGTTTTTCAGTAAAAAAAAACAGAATCAGGATGGTTTAGTCAATCTGCAAATTACTCAACTTGCAACTGCAAATGGAAAAATAAAGCTGCAAAACATACAGCCTAGATGTTTTATTTTGACAATCTCAAATGAAACATTTTGATTTTCTCATGCTGAAACAACTTGGTATTATTGAATTTGCCTCTGTTTAATTTTCAGTATTCCAAAAGACCAAAACTATTTGTCCTGTACTAAATATTAATTCTCTTTTAACTTTCTGCTTTACTAGAGAAATAGGTATAAATGGTCATTTAAGGTTGACCAAGTGCAATTTCTTCTCTTCACCCCTCCACACACACACTTGATTTTTCCAGCTCAGTCAGTGAASCAGCTCTGCATCAGGGGCCCAGTTCAGACTTTCCCTGCAAGATCCTAGGCCAAAGAGCAAATGCATCAAGGTGTGACTAGGATGGACGTGCTCATTCGCACAGTGTGCATTTGGTAGAGAGCAAGCAGCCTAGGTAAGTCCCTCCACTTCTTTTTTATAATGAAACTTTGCTGCAAGACCACATGGCCATTCTGATGCCAGCAAGTTCCCTGCAGATGGAGAGAGCAAATAAAAATGTGCATATTTACATTATACATGCAGATTAGATAGTGTGCATTCCTCACAGCCTGTCCCTGAAACACCCTCCAAAAGGATCATGGGGGAGAATGCAAAGAAGTGGAATCTAGCTCAGTTCTCTCATTGTCTCACCCCACACTCACACTCTTTAGCAATACGGACCCCTGGCTGATTAAYTCTTTCTAATGCCCTGCCTCCTGGATAAAACTGTCAGTCCCTGGCAATTCCTACCTCAGTGTAAAAATGCTGCTAAATTCAACAGCCAGGAGAAGTATCTGCAGAACRGTGATGGTAATGAGGGGGAAAATCGTTACTGCTTTTCTCAACCTTTGCATCACTTGGTGAAAGTGTGCACGTGCATGCATGTGTATGTGAGCCTAAAGGGTTACCCAGGCACAGAGCCAAAGCATTGAGATGGCAAGCTGAAATYCTTCTGTATTCACAAAGAGCTTTTGCAACCAAGTTCCCCTTCAACAGTTCCTCTCATCCCTGAGGCCATCTCTCCAAACATCCCTCCTCAGAACTCACAAGCCCACTCCCTCTCGTAGCTTATTTCAGCCTCTCTGGCTGCCTCTCTCCAACACCCATCCTTCCTCCTGTCTCACTTTCTTCTGCAGTTTAGGGGAGCTCCTAGGGCTCTGTAATGCCTTCTGCACTGTCAAGGCTTCTCTGTGTGTGTCTGCTTGTCTCCGTTCCTCACTTCGTAAATCCTTCTGTGCTGTCTGTGGGGGGGGGAGAAGTGCATTCTTGGAGGGGAGTATGGAGCAAGCATGTGATAGGCCACAAAAAGTCTGCATGGGACAGGTCAGCTGTAGCTTCTTGGAAAGCAGTAGGAATACAGAAAGGAGAGTAGTATCAAACCTAGTTGTCCCCATGCCATGCAGTTTGGAGCTTGATCTCAAAAACATTTGCTTTCAGCTGGGCTAGGCTCTGGATACCTACCCATGGMCTGGGTTGCTCAGCCCCTTCTGCAGTGAGACCACAAAGACAAGAGCCTAGGCTGTGGTGAAACCATCAGCTTGCTCCAGCCGTCCTCTTCTTTAAAAGCCTGAGGCTTGGCCTCCCCCCCATAGCTGGACCTCCTACTCCTGTACAAAAAACAGCAAAGAGAGAGATCTGAGACCCATCCTTCATTGACATGGCCAGGGTGTCAAGATCCTCTGGGCAGTCAGAAACCATTGCTTGGCTCATGRGGAATAGTCTGCCTCGGCATACCCACTCCCACACTCATCCATATCTCCTTTCTCACACTGTAGTTCTCAAGTCTGCCCTCCCAAATGCAGTTCCTCCAGGCACTTGTTCTTTTGTCTCTTCAGCAAGTGGCACGCTCACTCAAACATGCTCCCCTCGCCCTCCCACATAGCTCAGCATTGCAACTCTCTATTAGTAAGTTATGCCCCATTTCTCTCCAGGAAATCCTTCCCGCGCTCTGCCAGCTGCCACCTCGCTGACAGATGTTCTGCTCAGGCACACTTTGTCATTTTTACGTAGTAGCAGACTAGTTAAATATTTCACGCCTTGTGCTGAACTTTTAATGCTCTCAGTCAGAGGGAACGGTGTAGCTAAGCCCAGCATGGGCTGTGCGTGACTTCGGGGCACTGATCCCTGAACTCTTAGTCTTCTCCCTTACAGGTGGGTCACAGCGCTGCTCTTTGGAAGAAGCTTTCCTTTGAAATAATGTTGAATCCATCCTTTTGTACCGCAAAGAAAACTGCCTGCACAGTAACTAGCTGCAGTAAAGAGCCTGGCTGAATAAAATATACTGAGGAATGAGAGATTCATGGTGTCTCCTAGGCAGACATATAAATTATACTTTTTGATATATTTTTAAAGGTGCAGTGTGCCAATTCATATCCATGAAATGTAAATATCTCTAACTTCCTCCATATAGAGAAATCAACAGACAAGGAAGAAATTGCTGAGCATTGCAGAATGGGATGGGCAAGATGAATGACTAAAAATAAATGATGGATTCTGGCATGGAGCACGAAGGGTTGTAGGATTTCTTGGGGGATCGTGGATTTTAGGGATTATGAAAAGTCAGGCTTTAGATATTGTGGCATAAGAAGCCTCCTCAGCTCCTTCTGCCAGGTTTTATAATGTTCTTACTGCCGTGATAGCAGAGCAAATGAAATAAGGCTTAAGCTCATAGGGAAGCTAAAACAATGTCCGTATTTCATGTTGCATGCTTACATTCTCCTGTTCGAAGATCTTGCACATAGCTGTTTTATTCTGTTCTAAATTGGCTCTCACACTACCTTCACCAGCATTATAGCTGGGTTCCTCCAGAATTACATCAAGGAATGTGACTAACATCTGTTGCATGTTGTTCATGATGGATCTTCTTTCTCATGAAGGATATTACAGACTGGACAAAAATAGCTATTTCTGACACTGATTAGCTCATCTTACTGTTAGAGATTAAAGCAATAGTAGAAAGAAAAAAAGAAAGAAAGCCTGTTTAAGATCCCAAATCAACACCTGCATGTATGTACAGACTTAAAAACAGGAAATTGCTCTTCCATTTTAAAAGATGTTTGAACATCTAGCTCTCGTTCAGTTAGCATATACAATATTGCCCATTCAAAGCCGTGGAGCCCATTTGACATTTGTGCTGTATCAGTTTTACTTTCAGGCATTGTARTTCTCTGGGAGGACAGTACTAATCATCTTGCACTGTTTTAAGGTGCAGTGAATCAATTCAAAGAATGGCAAATACACAGTTAAACAACCAGACAATTGCCATCCTAGAAGGTATGAAAACGTATCGATGACCGCAGATTTTATGGCAGTAAAGAAGCACCCACCTCATTCACTACATGAGTGAGGCCAACAGATCACCACATTTACAGCATCTTAAATGCAGATCAGGAGTCATTTTGTTTGAAATTGGAGGAAAATAGTAAAGTCAATGTGGCACAAAATACCATGCAAGTGTTGCAAATAAAGACTTCAAAGGGCACTAAAGTGCCATTGATTACCTTTGAGAGGTTCTTTAAGTTCTCAAGTCCAAGATAAAGAACTTGCATATGCACTGTAACGTTAAACCATCATTTCTACATTTCTAATAATCAGTTCTTCTCCAGTAGATGAGTCTAGCCATTCACATCCTTTCAGAAGTGTCTAACTAAAGGTACACAAGGAAATCAAAAGAAATTAAAATCTAGTTAAGCTCAACAGTATTATGACTTAAAAAATTCGCCAGTGGTCTCTTCTGCAGCTAAGATTTTAATAGGGATTAAGCATACCTATTATTAAAGATAGCTTAATATCTTGCATATCTGGAAAGCCAATGGGAATTCAGGGGTGACAATAAGATGCCTCATCACCTTTCTCTGTATTTTTATAATATCTCATACTACGACATATTTTATAGAAATAGAATCTAATACACTAAGATCATATACTTTTGGGGAGAGGAGGAGAAAATTACACGTTTCTTTGGTAATGGTAACAAGATTGCCGTACAAAGCATTTCAATAGATACTGACTGTAATTTTGAGGAGGAATTTAGAACAGTGCAGGATGAGTGTGGCATGGGTGAAGTGGCTCTAAACCTGACAGAGCGCAARATGAAGATGGTGAGTGAAATGGGGAATCATTGAGATTGTATGTTTCTGGGCGAGGCCTCTATGAACTGGTACTTCTACCTCTCCTGGAAAGCGGTGACACCCAAAAACACATGGGTCCAGTTTGGAGCATTAGGAATAAGCGTGCCTCCAGGATTACTGCTTGCCTCACTGTTCTTCYATACAGCCTTTGTTGATGTTTCAACCCTTGAGCTGTTTCTCTCATTTTTTATGACACTTTTGAGCTTGTTTTAAGCCTCCTGAGCAATGGTATTCCCTGAGTTGGTTTTCAGAGAGGTGGACTGCAAGGAAATGACTGCAAGGCACGTTCTGGGTGAATCATCCATTGCTTGTGAGACTCCTGTGAGCTTTTTGTAAGGACAGACCCCCATCTGAAGAAGGCAGCTGGCCCCGAAGCCCCACTCCCTGCCTAGGTGCTATAACACCTGTCTGCTATTAACACGTAGCCTGAATGCACTTGGACAGGGAGCAGCTTGTGTTTGCAGGAACCTCCAAAAAGGGCAGCCTGGAAATGTCATAACTCCTTTCCTTTACAGGGCCGCTCTTTGGAAGCATGGGAAGAAGCTCAGACAGGCCACAGACTGCTCGAAGGAGGAGGCTGTCATGCAGAAAATCTTGGCAGGAGCCTTCCAGTGCTGAACCCTTTCCCGGCACCGCACGACCAGCTCCGCCAAGTGCGCGACAGTTACTAACAGGCTGTCTCCCAGCCTGGCCCAGATCCGACTCACTGTCTGAGCAAATGCTCACTATTGCTGTGTTGCTTTACCTAGATGCAGCCAGACAGGTGGCATTGGCAAGAAACTAAGGAAAAGCAATTCATTCCTGGGAAGGGGTCCTAGATCATAGAAACGAGAAGTGGTGTGTGTTGTCAGCAAGATCAGATGTGCCTTATAACAGTTTCCCAAGCCTTGGAACTAACTCAGACTTGAAATTCAGAGGAATCTGGTTAACCTTTTCTATCTGAATAGCACTTCTTTTCTGCATATGGCTTCAGGTTTAAGAGTACATGGTGGGAATGTTGAAATTTCATCCCAGAGCTGCATCATCACTTAGCTTTTTATTAGAGTATTTCAGCACCACATGACTCCTATTGCATCTCCCACCATGCTGGAAATGAGAAGAAGTATCCAACAGCCCTTTGGGTAATGGAAAAGAGCAGATCTTTCTGCCAGTAGCACCCCATTCCATCTGCATTYCCCCCCCTTCACAGCAGCATACTAACATTAGCACAAAGCGAGGGATCAGCTGGATGCCCCCCCCCAACTTCAGGAGAATGATTTGCAATGGGAGATGTTTTTCACAGTGAGCGACAGTACCAAGGTCTCTAACATCCCTTCTTGCTCTTCCCACTCCTTAGCAATGTCTTCTTGGTGGATCTGTCCTTCTTAATCCTGCTTAGCTGGTAACTGCAGAAGGAATCTAAATACAAGGTATGGCAGCTGCAGGCATCCCTTGGAAAAAAAGATCCCCATGTGCACGTACAAAAGCCTAAAAGAGAGAGGAAAGAAAGCACATTAAAGGAAAGACATTTGCAGCAGGCTGGTGTGTCCTTGACCGAAGRAGACGTCAAAGACAGCTTCAGTGATTTACTCTTTGACAGGATGGCATCTCTGTGATTCACAGAGCTAATCAATTAGGCGATACATTCCCTCTCCCTGCTACCCCTTTATTTTTAACAGCTTCTTGCCAAGAGTGGAAGTACTCCAGAACCAAATGGGCACCAGCATCCAGACCATGCTGCAAGAGCTGGCAAATGACATCCCAGCAAGGCTGAAAGGGGATCAGGATGCTGCTAAAGGGGATTTGTCACAAGGGCTGGGGCAGTTTGGCCCCGTTGGAGAGGGACACCACATATTCCAGATTCATATGATACAGTAGATGTTGCAGAGTTGCACAACCCTTCCATTCAACTGGGCTTTTGTCTATCCCTTCCTTCCCCCTTCTGTGCCATATACAGKCTTTAAAGGCCTTCCAGCACTTGGATTCTTCAGCTGTTTGCAAACAGAGCCTTGGCCTTCAGGCACAAACTACCCTCTGAACATACATATCTACTCCTATAGGCAGCAGCAGTGAAAYTTTCTTAGACTTGGGAGATGGAACCAAAATGACCTTTCTTAATCCCTTCTTGCCTTTATATTTAGGTGCACAGACATATGCACACCCACAGAAATACATAAGATGCACAAAAAAATCTACAGACACATCAGGCACCCACATGCACCCAGATACACAGAAATCATACATACACATGCATCCCTGGATCGTGTGGTTCAGGTGTCTGACCTGTGCTTTATACATTTTACACATGCCAGCACTCACCTCTCATTTACACACACTCTACGGCATGTATGTGTCACCCCAGTGTATGAGCTCATTTTCCTTTCTGCTAGAGGCAGCTCTGCTGACTGCTAATAGGGAGAAATTCAGTCAAGCAGCGTTTTCATAGTCTAAGCTTCTTCTAAGTCATTCCAGGTGGAATATAGGAAAGCAAAGYATGGTTTTATGTCCTGAACCAACATTTGTGAACACAAAACCCTTTAGAACAGTTCAGTTTTGAAATCTTGGCATCAAAAATGATCAAAAATAGAACACAGCAATGCTGAATTTCCCAAATGTTGTATCCAAAGGCAGTGCACTCCTCTTCCTCATGTGATAACATTGTGTTGGCTGTCCTACTGCAAAATGAACAACACTGTAACAGCAGAGCAATTCTTAGTGAGGGGCGAATCCTGGAAGACACAGAGGCTGGGAAATGCACCATGACAGGCTTCTGGGRCTGATAGCCACAGCTGGCCAAGTACTGTGGAAAACAGACTACTTCTAATGTTCATGCTTCCACTCACCTAATGAAATCTGGCCACAATATAGCAGAGTCAGGGAGATGGGAGGAGTTTTTGGGGCTGTATGAGTATCCACCACCACAGGGTTGTTCTGAAGCSTATGATCATTCTAGGATGGAAATGTCCTCAGGGACACACAGGGGGACTAAACCCTCTAGAGTGATAGTCAGAGTCTGAATGAGCCAGTCAGGACTGGTTGCTTAGCCAGCCATATCAGTGTTTGCGGTGTTTAAAATTTCACTGAAGATAACATCAGTAAATCTCTAGCCTTCATGGCTGCAAGAATTATCTTCTGAACATGGCCACTGTGGTGCTTCCCATGTGAATATGTTCATGCACAGCTTAAAGCAGAGGGCATGCATCTAACCAGGAACAAGGAACAAGATCAAAGCAGTAGAGTTGCTCTGATGTATATCCAGCGTCAAAAGAGAGGTCCAGTTTTGAAAAAATGAGGATTTTTCCTTGTTTGTCTCAAGATCCATGAGCTGTCCTGGTACTTGACTAGGATCTATACCAAGGTAACTCTTCATGAATGTTTCACAGCTGATCTCTCTAGCAGAAACGCAATGCTAACAGAGAAAAGAAGACAGTGTTGTACACCATCGGCCAGATCTGTTGAGAAGGAAGRAATCCACACAAATTTAATCCTGCTTCTTAGCATCAGGAGACATAATGTATTTGTCCGGTGAAGAAATCTTATCCCACTAAGTTCAGACTGGAGATATCTCTCTTTTCTCATTTTGTCGCACTGATTCAGGAAACACAAGCAAAATAAAATAAAATAAAATAAAATAAAGAAAAGATAGTTTTACCCCTTCCTTTCCCCCTCATAGCCCAGACTGCCTGAAGAATCCTGGACACACTCAGCTGAGCTCTTCTTCCTGGCCTCCTGTCAGTTTTCAACTTCCTGGCTCCCTGTCACTGTTCAAAAGAGTTCTCCTGTAAAAATGAAGACATTGTTGAATATTCTCTGATTTGATCTGGATGAAATCTCTCATCAGATCATACTGCTCTTCATGGCAAAATACTTGCAGGCAACAGAGTCCAATTTTTACCCGTTCAGCTTCAGGCATAAATTTGCTGTTTTCGAAGTGGAGACAGCATCAGATGGCAGAGCGAATGAGGAAAAAAAAAGAAAAAAAGTCCTTCACCAGCTGTGAAAACTGCCCTTTTAATTTCCATGAAAAGATACGAGGCAAGAACAAAAAAAATGTTCTGCTCGGCGTTTCATTTTTCATTGGTGTAATCGACAGCAAGTGTTCCCTCTCACCAGTCAAATTTTGGATGTGATTAGTTGCTGGATCTCTTTTCGGCTTTCCTCCTTTCCTTTTGGTGAATCACATCCTTCTAGATTTAACCTCTTGAACACACATTCARTTTGTGGGGGGGCAAGTTTTATTTGTTCTGCTTGTGACTTGAAAATGGTCTCTTCCCGACCTGGTTCTCTCTGTTGAGGTACRTTGACTATCTGTTTCTGTTGTTCCACTTTGAGGTCTTGCTTCAGATGTGAGTCTTTCTGCTTTACATCTACATTGTATCTCATTAAAACTCTGCATCAGTCCAGATTTCTTCTCATTACAACAGGCAGAAAGCTAAGCTTGTGGGAACATAGTTATAATGAGGGCAAAGAGTGTGGCTCAAAAACAACTTCTAATGGCTCATCAGTTAAAAAAAAAAAAAAAAAAAAAAAGCCAGACACAACTGTTGTTTCCTCATTCCTTCTAAAGATCTGATGGCCATCCCCTTCCCAGTCTGTGAAGATTAGCAATGTTTAGTCTTCAAAATCAAGGCAAAGCTGTCTTCTTTGTGAGGACTGTCTCACAGCATTAGAGGTGTCCGGGACTCCTGTGTCTTGTGATAGTACCTGCAGAGGTTTGTGAGTCACTTAATGTGAATGTTCAGTGCTCATTTATGACCTTCTCAGTTTCTCTAGTATATACGGGCAACAGTGATGGGAGCCAGTGGTACCTATGGGCAACCCTACTGCTGATACTCTTGCCTCTCATACTTTGATATAGATCCAGATCTGCCTGGTGTTGTCTCCTGTTCTGGGACTTCGAGGATTTTCCAACCATTTCATTTTATTGCTTTGCCTTCCAGAAAATGTTTGGTGAGCTGGGATCTTGGTTCTCTACAAGGACAACACAAATGGTTATTCCATCATTAAGCTGCATGTTTTCACTCCCTTTCTTTTTCAAATAAGGCTGTACTGTAAAAGTCTGCTTGTTGTAAGTCAGTGGAATAGGCAAGTGCTGTTTCTTGATGGATCAGTACAATTAATGTTCTTTTGCCTGGTTGATGTGGACAGTTAGGAAAGTACAAGTCAAAGATAAGAAAAGGGCTTTCGAAATTGTCTTTTTGCTTTCTCTGACATTCATCTGTCATGGTCAGCCTAGCAGCCAGAGGTCATTCTGGAAGAGAGAGATTTTGATTGTTCTTTTTTCATCATCATCCAGAGCCCATCATGTGGCTTTTTTTTTTTTTTTTTTAACCCTGTTGACTCTTAGAAGTTACCAGCTGAAGATGCATCGTTTTGTACAGGAAGGTGATTTTATAATAACGTATGTCCACATACTCAATTTTGTTCCTCACTTGGAGAAAACTAATTTCAGCAGAAATCATCACAAAAATTTCATGGTTTCTCCAGCTGATCAAAGATGCAAAATGCTGGCCAGCTTTTGCTTCCTCCAAGGATCCTCAGTTGTTCAGAACAATGTCTGTCGACATTGCACTAGGTCAGCCTAGTGCGTTGTCAAGCATTTTCAAAGCACCTGTGCTTTTCCTTACATTTACTAGTGAAGCCAGAARTTATGCATTTCAAAACTAGGAGCCAGTATAGGGGATGATGAGGGGCCTGGAGCCTTCTTCCCCATTGCACTTCCCAATGCACCTTTTGACTCAGGATGTGATAGTGCATGACTGTTCTGTCTATTCTTCCTATTTTCACTGCAGATGTGTTCAGTCATGGCAATAACCATCATTTGCCTATAATTTGTGGTGTGTTTTCAGAGACATGCAAAGATCCCTTGACCTTGAAGTGAAAGTATATTCAGAAGCTGCGATGAGAGATTTAGACTATAATCTAATTCAGCCTTGGGAAATAGTGTAAATGGCTAGTTTTTCTCCTCATGCTTCCCTCAATATTAGGACATCCTTCTCCTTCTCTGACTGAGAAGTCCAGCATTCCTGTTTAGATCTGGGGATTTTTGGTTCAACTTATTATAAAGCCCATGCCAAAACAAAACCACTGAGTAAAGGGAGAAGAGAGGATCCTGTTCCCAGGATTGGCCCATGTAGCTGGCCACAATGTTATGTCCTGCTTCTGCTCACTCATACTTGCATATTTTTGGATATGAATGTGACGTATGTTTGTAGTTTGGATAGAATTCCAGATATTTGCCAGAGTCTTGGAGTGGGATTCTAGTCTGGGATTGAAACACATACAGAATGTTAGAATTTTGGGTTTTATATGAAAAAAAGAAATGAGTAGAAAGACACTGAGGCTTTCAGATAAGCATTGTAAAAAAAGCCCATCTTTCCTATTGTTCTTTTCCATTTTTGAGTAACATCCAGAAGGAGCTGCTGCATATTAGGAAGCATTATGAAAAGGTACAGGTTCTTTCAAGTTGTAAAGGACTGAAGCTGAGGTCATTGTCTAGGCTTTAAGTTGTCCTATCTCAGGCAAGATGGGTAAACATTATGCAAAAGCAATAAAAACTGAGCAAGGACCTTAGGATTTATGTGCTCATATTGTTACATAGCAGGACCATCTCTCAGGATGAAGCAATTTACATTGCAAAATATCAATGTACTAAAAAGCTTAGGAGGAGTTTCACCAAACTGTCAGCTTGCTCGTGTATTCTTATTAGCTACTCCGAGCACCTAGAAGTGAAAAAGACTTTATCACTGGTGGTATTTAATGTTGAACTTTTGGCTCCATTCTGCAGAGGTTCACAATGTAACATTTGGACAGTCTTGCAAGATGCTATGTCTCCTTTTAAGGGAGCCCTGACATGGAGAACATCTCTTCTGAATGGAGAAAGTCTGGACTACAAAGGGCTGAAGAATGATTGTGCTATACAGAGGTTATCCCATCCTAGGAGAGAGTGTGCCCGGCTTCATCTAGAGGGCTCAAGTTCCTGTGGCTGCAGCTGCTAGGTAATCAGAGAGCTGTTTGCTGCTGGGCGCTGTGCATGGCTCTCATCCTCTCCAGCTCGCATTCAGAAGGCATTGCCTCCCCTGGAGGAATATGCTCCTGAGTCAGAAAGAGGAACACAACTATATTTGAAAGCATTTTATTTTTAGCTTATCATGTATAATTTCACTTGTGTACGTCACAGTGAGTCATGCTTTGTTCCTCCTTCCTTGAATGGGTGCATGCAGAGACAACAGTGTGGTTTCTTGTTTAATGCATGGTCTCTCTGTTTGAAGGCTTGTTGTTTCAGTGAGGATTGGAAGCCACAATGGTTCCTTCTGAGCTAAACACTTTCCTGTTGTCAGAATTTGGATAGCTGTCTTCTTTTTTCCCTAAGAAGTATGYTTTTGGCAAAATACAGATGTGGTGAATGTATATGCATTGGTCACATTGGTCTGAAACAGAAGAGGCCTGCAAATGGAAAAGGAGCTATTAACAAAACACAAGAGCACAGACCTAGAAGAGACCATCCAGTGCATCAGATCCTGTTCCTCACATCACTGCCAACCACTTAGCAGATGTTCAGCCCAGACAATTCCCCAGCACATCTGTGCCATATCTTCTACCTATCATAAGCCACAAAATGACTCCTTGCAAGACCTCATAATAAACTTAAGACCCTGCGTAGAAAAGACAAAACTCTCAACACTATTGTGTATTACAGAGAAAAAAAAATGAGAGATCAAAGGCAAAGAAAGAAGCARACATTTCCTAACAGTTACCTCATGTTTTCTACAGGCACTGGTATTGACTTTTCCTAATGTAAAACCAAGGGTGCTGTGCTAACAACTGCTTTTTGTTACCTTGGAGCTCACTGCTCACCTAAGCCTTCCCTGATTCCTCCAGCGAGCCATTAGAGCAGCAACTGTTGTGAGGTTGTTTTAGCAACAGTTTGAAAAGTGATTTTTTATGAGCTGTTTATTACCTTCTCAGATTTATTATGTTCTATTCACACAGATTATGTGAAATAAAAAAAAAAAAACTCTAACAAAGACTGAACTAAGACAGAAAAAAGAGCTTTCTAAAGAAAATATGGACGAAGGTTACTCATCCTTTCTTCTTTTCATTCATTCCCCTACACTTCTGGAAMAAATGTCAGAAAGAATTTAAATCAACATTATCAAAAGCCATCATTGGTCTTGAACACTTCAGTGATCAGTGGATCCATTCCTAGTGATTGCAAGGGGATTATCTCATTCTTCCTGTCTTAGAAAGCCAGGTATCTCTGGTTGGGCACATATGGCTGGACATGCCTTATGGGGYAAAGCATTTTTGAGCTTGTAAGCCTGCATGGACATGCTGGAAATGACAGTGTGATGATACGGTGGGAACCTCTTCTCAGCCCTGATCTGCCCAGACTAGCAGCACTGCCAAAGTATTGCACCAAGCAGAGTTTATGGGGAGGATTTTTTTCCCAGAATATGGGACTATGCAAACTAATGTCCAGCCTCCCTAGTGAGAAGCACTTGCTGCAAAGAGAAATACTGAAATATCAGAACCTTGAGCCTTACAAATACTGGTGTACAGAGCGTTAGGACTATAAAATGAGTTATCTCTTRTAAAAGCACATATGCTCAAACCCTGCAAAACAAACCTGTTGGTTGTGATATGATACCTCAGGTGTGTTCAGCCTATCGTCTCACTCACCCTCCACATACCCCTTGCTGATGGCAGCCAGATGAACTGTGCCGAATTGTTGATAGTCTGAAGCAACAGAAAAAAAAATGGTTTTTGATATCTGAGAACAATTTGGCCTTACAGAAACAAAAACTAGCTGTACGAACTTCCTCATTTCCAGGTTGGCCTGCTTTTCTTTCCAAATCTTAACATTACTGATAGCTCAAGGCCACCTTCTGTCTCCTGCAAAGCTATTTGTCCTTTCTTCCCTCTCTGCAGTGACTCCTACGCCGAAGGGCTGCATCTCAGCCACRTGGTAGAGGGGAGTGCTTCCCTCTGCCACTGCATTAATCTCTGTGGTTGCACCTACAATAAAACCCAGTCTGTTGAAAAATTAGGCTTTTACATTTACCCTGTATTTTCTCTTAATAGTCCCAGTTGGAGATCAGAGCCACAAATTTTCTGGCAATTTCCAGCTTTTGCTACTGTGCTTTTGAAGTGGTTCTCACAGCACATACAAGTGCAAAGCAGGTAACAGGCCAGCCAGTTCTCTGGCATGGCTGAGGCAAGCCCAGCATCCTCATACCCTGGCCTYCAGGACAAGGGAGTTACCACTTTACCCTTGATGCTAGTGCAGGCCCTAGCATGTCAAGTGAGACTGAGAGCTGGACGTCTGGCTGAAGGTTTTAGCTTTGCTCTGGTGGTTAATAGGATTAAATCCCAGGAGGATTCTCTGACAATTGCAACATATGAATGCGAKTGCGGCTCCTGCACAGCTATGAACAGAGCTCACATGAGCAACCTCTTGCATTGAAGGGGTAGCTACTCTGTCCAGCAACTGACTTCTGTAGGAGTAAACATATCCCATGGCTATATGAGGCACCAATATGTCCCTGACATATCACCGCTAGTCCTTCTTTTGCCTCTTTTTCCAGTCACTCTCAGAGAAAGTTCATTGACTGAAGAGGCCACAGAGAATTAATTCACCTTCAGCCCTAAAAGATGGGTTTAGCTATGGCACAAGGACAGAAGTAAAGGGCTTTAGTCTCCACACTAATTAATAGCTGTCTGTCCAGTTTAAAATCCTCTGTGTATAATAAATGCAAGAAGGTAAGTATCTTGCTGCTGAGCCTCCACTAATTGTCATCCAGGCAGGACAATTTGTAACACCTTTTCCAAGCATCCTGTTGAGGGCTCATTCATGTAGTCCTCTAAAGGCCAGCTACAGCCTTGAGAATATGAAAATTCAGAGATTTGCCCTGCTGCCTTGTTACCCTACATGATCATTTTTGATAAGTGTTCTTGTTTAATCATTTTCCTGCATAGAGCSCAGGGTTCTCTTGTGTTTGTCTGTGTCATATTAATAAAGGTCCATTTGAGAGGACGCTAGGGGTGGAAATGATTTGACCGAGGTTAAGTAACAATTGTATAAAATTGTTTTGACATTATGTTAATGTCTCCTCGTGTATTATCCCCAATTTAAAGCTAATCACCAAAATTACCATTGTAGTTCCCAAAATGTAATGAAATAAGATTTGTTGAGGTGTGAATAATATAGAAATTGAGAAGTACAAACTCACTATGAAATAAACTGCTACCTTTAACTCTCTGAGTGCATATATAAACTGAGGTGAACTCATAAATTGCATCAGACCTCTAACACTTTGAAATTGCACCAATGACTGAGCAGGGTCTGGAGTAAGGTACCTTGCCTGGGTGCCTGTGTGCACAGAGCTCAGCTCAGTAGGGTCCTGCTCCATGTCTCAGCTGCAGGGACACGAGCAGACTTTTCCTGCTAATAAGTATGAATTGGTGCTTTAACAGTGAATAGGTTTTATCATGACCTCGCTGTGCTAAGCTGATCTAGGAAGACAAAGACAGACCATTGCTATCATGAAAAAGCATTTGAAAAACTGATTACCATAAATTCAAATCAAAAAGCCATGAGTAAATGCTAGCCTGAAAAACCAAAAGAGACGGAGGAGTCTGTTTACCTCCAGTGTTATGCCTGAAGGAATATGGACAAAAAGGAGGAGGAGGAAGAAGAAAACAGCAGTGCTGCATTCAATCTAAGAGCCTGGTCGGCAGCCCACTGTACAGGTTGTCAAAAGTCAGCTCACTCCTTTCCCACACAGATACATGGTACAAGGACCTTTCAAAGCAAAGGCTGTCACAGCACATACAACTGGGAAGAGGATTTTAATAACTGTTTCTGTAGAAACTGGAAAATGGGAAGTGATGTGGATTTGAACCACTGTTTTAACCACAGGAAGGAAAATACAGTAGTTGGATCTGGGAAATGGTGCTCAAGGAGCACGTGCAAAGGCAGGATGCTCTTACGTGTGTGAGAGGAGTTTAATGGGGAAGTCTAGGGAGCTGCCACATTGCAGGCTCAGCTGAGAGGGAAAGATGTGCGAGAGCCAGCTGTGATGGGACCTGGGCACCTGATGGTGAGTATGCAGGAGCAGGGAAGTGCCTGGCTTCGTCTGCACATATCTGGGAGCAAGCAAGCAAAGCGTGGTCCTGGCAGTGGAGCCTAAGGTGAAATGGGTGGATGCAACCGCCCAGAACAGAGGATGGAAGAAGAGAAAGAAGTGTAGAGACCCAAGACAAGATGGAGGAGAAATCAGACGTCTGCAGCAGCATTTCTTCAGAGCTGCCCTCAGGGTAACTAAATGTTGCAAAAGTTTACAGAGCTAGTAACATACTCTTATGCGGAGACTGAAGCACAGAAAGACAAAAATGACTTACTTAAGGTGACTTATACAATTGATACTGGAAACAGGCAGAGAACATATGTTCTTTGACCCAAACTTCACACTATAAACTGGTTAACTTATTCTGTGAGGCAGTGAGTGTCACACTTTCTATAGGAAGTTCTAATTTTCACGCAGAAAAGGGGAAATTCTGTATTTGCATCTAGATTTCCTGAGGCTGTGCATGCAAAGAAATAGTTGGTAACAACTCAACCTATCTCCACACAGTAACTGCAGCCAGTTTTGTGGATAACTAGTACAATTTCAAATATGGAAACAAACTTGAGAAAGGCTGAAAATCTGATCCTCTGTATTCCTCGAGAAGCTACAGAGTAGCTGCATTGTTGGCTTTAATAAATTCCCTATGGATATTTCAGATCCACTCTAAAGTGGTTGCACAAAATCTTCTTTCCAGCTTCTTCACCTTCCAATATCTTTAAAATGACCCATGTCTTTCCAGCCACTTTATTATTGGGATTTTTGCTGTGACATCCAAATGAGGACATTTTGATTCACAAAGATGAAGAATTAAAGATGCTTTTCTCTTTAAGTTTTTGATGACTTTTCATTGTATGATGGAGCCAAATATCTATCAGGACAAAATCGATAGCTGCTTCCAGAAATAACAGAAAATGCCCCAGACATAGTGCACTTCATGTATGGCCTCTGTAACTGTATTTCAAAAGGAAAACTAATAGACTGATTCATTCCATAGGTTATTGGTGTTTGAAATAAACCCACAGCTAGAATGACTAGCACAGAGGAAAATTTAGCATGGAGGAAAACAGTGAAATTTGAAGCTCAGAAAGAAAATTAGGCAAAATAAAATTCAAAACTATTCTGGAAACCTTAATAAAAATGTGAGACCACAAATAGATTTCAGGGGTGGTCTAGTAGATTTATCATTTAAACTCTCCTTATTATCAACATCACACAAAATTATCCCAATGCAACCGGATGCATTTCATGAGCTGTTGCTTAAGTCTACTGGGGAAGAGCTAGCGTCCTCCAAACTGGAATGCTAGTCCAGTTAAGACTTCCCATTATACAGTCTCTTGGAAAAACTTTATTTTCTGGTATGTTTTTGCTAACATACAGTTTTCCAAACTCTTCCAAATCCAACTTCTCACTGACTCTTAGCAGTTGCTAATTAGACAAGATATAATGCCTTGGGAACACTTTGCCTTATCTTTGACATGTCTATTTTGCTTTTAATTGGAGAAGGCTTCTTGGACAGACTGGTGCCTGCTGAGCCATAAATTATTTTCCTCCTCTGATTAACAAGCTCAGCAYAATCTTCATTAACAAGAGTTCAAAGGTCATTGGCATTTTTGTTTTCRTGCAGAGGCTTCTGGGAGGTTACTAAGGAACTTAGCATGACTGAGGGCAGCGTTATAATAGTATCTAATGTGCAAAAGATTATATAATTAATTAAATTTGTTTAATATGCTTAAACTGAAATTAGAAGTTTCACCTTCTATCTACAATTCATAGCCTATAACGACTGTCAACAGCTAGTTACAGATTTGCCTGAGCAATCCCAAACTTCTCATGACTTCAAGCACAGAGAGGCTGCTTCAGCTTTAGCTTCACTCTAGCTGAGCAGCCAGCCTTCAGGTTGTGTGGGTGAGTTTGGCTAGCTTCTTCCCACAGAAAGCAAATCATCTGCAAACTGGAACTCAGGCCAGCCTTGCTGAAAAGTTTGCAAGTTCACTTTTCCTGAAGCTCAGATTTGTGCGATCTATGCCAAATTTCAAGAGAGGCAGCAATGGTTCCTAGTGTTGGGTGGAAGCCAGGCAGGTTATGGAAGTCAGAAGCAAGTGCTGAGACCTATTTCAGACCCAGATTTCAGGAATTCAGGCTTAGTAAAGTGGAAGCCGGGGAAACTTTATACATAGACACCTGAGAACTGAAACTACTGAGATACCCCTAGCTCTCTTCGCTGTTTTCTCATCCTGGGATCTGGAAGTCAGCTGGGGGCCGTATGCACATCACCTTAGATTTGCAGATACATCCTGGACTTTTGAGACAGAAGACATTTCATTTGAGCTTGTGATGATGGTGCTTWAGAAACAACAAGGTTACCTAAGAAACTCTTACTCAGAGGTCTCCTTTTTCTTCTTTCCAAGCTTATTTCCTAGCTTTATGGTTCTCCAGAGATATTGAGCTGCCATGGAAATGTTTTTGGTCGGCAACCAGCCTGTGAGTTACCTGAAMCACCATCCAATCCTCTTCACACAGGAATTAAATGGCAACCTAAAGGCAGGAGTTTCCTGCATTTACTCTGCCCAAACACTGAAATGCTTTTCTGGCCTCCGTCCTCTCTTCTTGATCCTATCCTGGGCCCTTCTTGAAGCTGCTATTTTTTTCATCTGCAGGTCCACCTCACTCTGAATTACAAGGCATTGAGCACCTTGAAACCATGGGAATACATGGGCCAGAGGAATTYCAAATTCAGAGTGTACATAATGAACAGCAGAGACTGGTAACTTGCATGGGAGAAGGGAGTTTGGAAGGCATTAGTCTTAAGGTGAGTCCTACTTTGTGCTGTTTGCCTAGTAATCTACTCAGGGAAAGAAAAAATATTTTCAATATAAATCTAGGATCAATASTAAATCCATGTTGCATTTCTTCATCCATTTTCATTTGCTCTTCTTGCTCCAGGCTTTTTAGACAAGAGAGCTGTGTTGCTTGGGTGCTGTGAGAGAAAGAGGCTAATGCTGAAGACTACACAAGTTTCTGCAATTAGACAATTTCTTTGTAGCATAATATAGTGCCAAGATGACCTCAGAGGCCTTTTTTACTGTTGCAGAAACATATTGGACAAGTTTTCTCAGCAGCTGTGCATTAGCGTTCCATATTTAATGGGCTGATTATAAATTACAACAGCTACCCTAAGATCTTCCCATCACTTTGGATTGCTTCACGGCAACTTTCTTTCCTTCTTTTCCCTTGCCTCCAAGGGCTATTTTGCAAATATGTGCCATCCGGTGGGAAAGCAGATGGGGGTGTAATAAAAATCATGTTTTATGGATTCATACGGAGATTGCTCTGTCCATTAAAAAAAAAAAAAAAAAAAATTGCCTCATATTTCTTTTCAGGAAAGGAAGTTGAAGTTTCAGGCTAGCAGTGTGGGACTGAGAGCCAGGGGAAAGATGGAGGTRTGTATGCATAGCGTTCAAAGACGGGGGAGAGGAGAGATTTCTCAGAGCCCTTCATACAGGTGGATTTTTATTATTGTTTGCTTCACCTTAGCCTTTTTATTTATATTCTGATTAATCCATCCCACCATACCGTCCCTCTCCACATGACAGCAGGCTCAATATATAGTGTATTCCCGGAGTGACAGAGATCGGGGAATACATTTAGAGAACTGGAGTGAGCCAGAGTCCTCTCAGCAGGCTGGCAGAGGGCACACAGCTGCTGGCCTGAACTCAGGGACTTCCAAATTAGCAAAGTGGCCCAGCTGCTGGGCATCAGCTAATCTCATGCCTCAATTTCCCCAGCACACTTAAGAGACYAGAGTGGAAAGGCTTAGAGTTGGTAGGGACAGAAAAGGGGGTCTCTTTGTGTCTCTCTTTTTTTTAAGCATTYTTTTTTTTAATAAGTTCTGGCTGACTTTAGCTGTGGGTTATTTAGCTGGGCTTAGTCTTATTGGAGCAACTGTTTCCTGTGTGTTACAATATATTTCTGTCTTTTTAGCATTAGCTTTTCATTTCAGAAGGAGGTTGTGTGTGTGTGTTATGTGAACAACTAGCAAAAGCTATGTCTTGATTAGTTTTTTTTTTTTTTTTTCTTTTTCCAATTGCTTTTTTGGAGGTAGTTGAAGTTGTCTGTGCTTTCTTAACTGACGTGTGGTTTTGGTTGAGGCACAGGTGTTTTTCCTTGTGGAGGAAAGGGTACCCACTCCCTTTTCTCTGCACTGGAGTGCCTATGTCCTGTATCTAGTGCTCTCAGTTACCCTTGCAGCCTAGGTCCCTACAGGTTTTCTAGTGGTGTAGTGGATCTTCTTGCAAGAACTCATGGCTCTATTTGCTTTTTTTCACTACCTTTTGTAAAGTCTCAAAAGTGGCCTGTGGATTACTGGAAGCCCTTCAGCAGCAGCCTGAAAACACGGTCTGCAGTGGTTTGTGAGCTAAGTGCAGAGCCTAAATACTTTGTCTAATTTCTGAGCTTTGGCTTTTCTTTTCTTCATCCCTCCCAAATGGATACATCTGTCTCAGGGGATCAGAAGACTCATAGCCTAAACTTAAGCTGTTTCAGTGAACTGATTTTTTTTTTTTTTTTTTTTAAGATGGTATTTCAGGCTCGTTAGAGCCTGCAGTACAGTGGGACCTCTAGGCTAACACAAACCAAGAGCTTTTGCAGCTCTGGTCTTCATGCTTAATGTGAGCAAAAGAGCTGTTGGGATGAGGTCAGTGGCAAAAAGCCCCCCTGTGTTGGCAGGGACAGGAGGGTATTGCAGCAGCTGCCTGAGTTTAGGGACAGGCATGGGATTGGACTCTTCCAGCATACCAAAACAAACAAACCTCTCCCCCTCCCAGACAAAATCTGCTCTTGCTGGGACTGAGGATGAAATAGTTTGGGTATCTGTTGTGTGTCCTGCTCTAAGGCTAGCTTAGCCTGTTGGTGGTAGGAGCAGCTTGCTCACTGCTTGGAGGAGAATACACRATTCCTGATATCTACAGGCTCTTCAGGCAAGTGGAGAAAAGGGTATAAGAAGATCCAGTGGCAGTTTGTCTTGCATTAATTTTCAGCTGGGAAACAAGCCAGATTGTTTTTAACAACAGGATGATGAACCCCTGGAGCAGTTGCCAAAGGGATGTGGTAGGATCTCTGTTACTTAAATCCAATAAATCAAGTTGAGATTGCTTTCCTGAAAGAGGAATTCCAGCTCCACAAGAAGTTCTGAGCTTGGTGAAGGCCCAGTGGATGAAKTTTTACTTCAACAGGTAAGCAGGGGGTCAGATAAGATGATCCTAATAGTTGTCTTACCTTCAGAGTTGAAAAATGTTGAGCATGCACTTTGTAAAAGTGGACTCAAAAGGATGAGAAAGCTCTGAAAACTAAATATTGCCTACCAGACCCAATTATCAGGACTGCAGCTCAGTGATCTGAGCCCTTGCTGGGCCAGAAACCTTTTGCTTTGGCAAAGGATATTAGTGGTAGAAGTGAGGAGGCTGTAAGAAAAGGGTTTCCAAGTGCACTGTGATTTGTCTTTCCCTGGGGGAAAAAAAAGTTAACACCTGCCTTTTAGAAAGGACCTCACAGATAGGTGTAGTACCCAGCATATTCATAGGGTGGTGGGCAAAAAGGTAGTTGAAGGGAATGGGAGAAGCATGGTGCTCCAAGAAAACCATGAGGCCAGGCTGGAGCATGAAACGGGAGACAGGTAGCTAGCACTGAAACTGCAGCATGTCTCTAAGCCCCTGTTTCCTCTCCCTACCTGCCATGCGGTGACCATGGTAGCATGAGATGGTTTTTTTTCACTGTTCCAGAGTTTCCCCATGATGCTGTGTAAGACTGAGAGGACTCTTTGCTTCCCAGCACAAAGGAAGGAGCTGGCAGCTCCATTAATGAGCACTTGCAACCAGGCTTGTCTTGTATCCTATGCGCTGCATGTGTATAGGTTATGAATAAYTTCCTCTCTAAGAAATGAGCCTACGTTAAAAATAACGTCTGTGTTTAGCGGCTTGATGCCTCCTTCCTGCTCACTGAGGCTGGAGATCTGTTGAAGTGCTGGCAGCCACTTCTAATGTGGAAATGTTTGGAAGTGAGGTTTGGCATCTCTTGCCAGCACAGGGAGCTTCAGGAATGGCTGTAGGGCAGACAGCRGAGTCCAGGCTTCTCCTTACCCTGGCTTGAAAGGGGATTGATCTTCAGAGTGGTGCAGAGATGATTTCTCCATCGCATGTTCAAGCCTTGACCCTCTGCTGAGGCTGTTAGCAAGGGAACAATTAACACTAGGTGGTTTTGTGATGTGGCTGCCTCTCCCACTGCAGACTGTATTGGGACAGGATGTTTTAGAGCCTCTGTGGGGAGGATCTGAGTTTCATGCTCTGCCCTAGACCTAGAAAAGTCCCTTGCATGTGGCACTGAGTCCCTGACACTGTCTAGACTGAACTTCTAAGAAAAGACATGTTTGAAGGGTACATAGCAACACTGTTGCTTGTCCATCCCTGCTTCTATTTGGTGATATTAGGTTTGCAATGGGTGTGCGAAGCCAGGAAGGGTTGCAAGTATACAGCCTTTCCTTCTCCAGCTGAATGATGCTGATATTTCTCATTAATTCTCAGCTCAGTGGTTGTGGGAGGAGTTTGTCACTGCATGAGCAGCACAGGCACAGATAACTAGTAACACATGAGGACTGCTTCATCACCTGCTGACCTAAAGGGTTAAATAATAGTCTAGAATGGCACTGTATGTGATATGTTCTTGTAGCTTGCAATGAAATAATTAGTATTAAGCCCCAATGCATGTTTAAGACCATGCACTCTGTGGTGCAGGGTATGAAAGCAATCACATTTACTGATTGAACTGTTAAAGTGTAGGGGGTTTTTTGTTTATTTTTGTTTTTGTTTTTTTCCTGACCAATCAGTCAGTTCTTGGTGTGAGTAGGGKTTAGCAGGTCTCCATCTCTTCTGGTAAGATACCTGATCTCTGTACCCTTCAGAAGAGAAGGGAGTGGAGACACATGAATATACAGCATCTTCTGGCATGCAAACCATCAAAAGCTCTGYGAGGGAAGTTCTGTTTGTGAGTTTATTTGGCATACATATACCCACACAGACAAGATCAAGTGCTCAAGAAAGGTGACATGAAGGGGTGAGAATTGATTTACCTTGGATCCAGAAGTGCTTGAGCCAGGTGCCAGGTACTGAGATTGCTTATTTGGAGGCTGAAAGGAGCTAAAAAGCTGTGACCCTCCATATTATCAAGGCCATGGCCACACAATAAAGCAGGAGCTGTGTCACCAAATAAACACTGCTTCCTCCTCCAGTGCTTTGAAACAATGTTGTAGTTGACTTTCTTCTCTGGASCTTTTGAGCCTGAAGCTTTGGCCTCCTTCTGCCTTAGGCAAACACGAACAGCTCCTGCTCAGCAGATGCAGGATGCTTTTCCTGTGGTTACATCCTGAAACAGCCTTTCTGTGAGTACTCAAGTCCTGTCACTCCTTCCTTCCTGAGCTGCTGGAACAATGTGTGCCTGATGGTCTTATTCAGCTCTTCTCCCTTGCTTTGTGGCTATGCCCTGTCTGTTCCTAACCTCAGGGAATCACTATAAAAAATGATCCAATCTGTAGAAATCACAAGGTTCTGTGTCYTCCACTTAATTATTGTTTTATTTTAATAAGCAATTATGTTTTGAAGGCACCTCAGGGCTCCAGGCGTTAACCACTTATCACCTGCTGAGTGATTTAAAGCTAGTGAAGCACATCCCATTTGCAGGTTGGAATAAGGCCTGAATCATCTCAGCAGACAGATGAGTGCAGAAATACACCATGTTTGTAACTGCTTATGGATTCATTCCCTGGTCCTCAGAGGGGCCAATTTTGTGTGGAGAGACTATGGAGATATTTCCTTGTTGTGATAAGAAGCAAAGGGCTCATTAAATGCTGTGAAAGGGAGAAGACTTAACTTTTCTGTACTATTTTTCCAAGTATCTTCCACAAATCTTTCTAATATGGACCACAAAAACCCAGGGAAGCAAGCCAGTGAATCTTGGCTCTAGGATTGATGGGGAAAACAGTCTCCTAGGGCTGAGATGTTAGATACAATTATTTGTTTGCCTTCAGAGCTTCTGATTCTCCACCAAGAGCTAATCTGAGTCTTCTCCAAGCGTATAACACTTTTCTGGGTATAGCAACTTCCAGGAAACAAATTTGAGTATTTTTGTACTTGCATGTGCATACACATTTGCAGGGGGGGGGGGGGGGGTCTGAGCACTGGTAACCTGAACAGAGCTGAGCTCCTCAGATACTGACTGGCCTTCTTCCACAGTTTTATAACCTAATGGTTTGACTTTTGTCCTCCTACTTCTCCTTGACTTCCAGGTGAGCACAGTTGGAAGCCCATTTCAAAATATAATCTCATTACATCTCTATTTTTATGTCATGCAGTAAAAAAGACAAAACAGCAGCCAGGCTTGCATTGAACTCTTTAGTTTGAAGGCTCAGCAGCCCAGCCTGTACGTGCCATAAAGTATTATTGACATTATCTGCAGCGTTAGCTAGCACATGTGCCATATGCTCAAAGGTGTGTGTCTTCCACATATTGACTGAGTCATTTTATGCTTTCCATATGGGGTCTGTCCTCAAAGTTCCATACAGGCTCTGAGGCATCAGGATAATAATGAGAAGGATAATAAACATAAGGGAACAAGGGGCTAAAACTCTTGGGGAGCCCCTGAGCAGCAGGAATAGGAGGCTTCCTAGCTCATTTCCTCTTCTGGAGTTTAGAGATACACAACTAAGGAGGAGTGAGAATGGGATGAGGTGAAAGAGGGTGGTGGAAAGGGAGAATCCCATGGCCTTATTGCAGAGAACTGTTCCCTCTTGCCTGCTGCCTAATGTGTCCCTCTGGGGCAGTAAATTTGAAAGCATGTTTTCCATGTTGAAGATGCTTATTTAAAACTGTAGTTGCCCTGAATTAACTAGGGGATGGAAGTGCCTGGTGAAATGTGCTGTTGCCCACAAATGTCTCCTCAGAGGTAATGTGGAAGCTGTTTTGCACTTGATCCAAAGCTGCAGGCCCTTAGCCTGTGTGGGTAAGTCTTCCACAAAATGCCCATTTCTCCACCCAGCCAGAAATAAGCAAGGGAGCTGCTTTCTTTGGAGAAGTACAGCCACTTTTAATCATCCACCAGCCTAAATTACATGTCAAAGCAACTATTTGCATATTCTCACTTGTGCACCATCAGAACAGGTCTAATAAAAAGCCCTATTTTGCTTTATTTCCTTGTGGACAGCAAAAAGTAAAATCACCTGATCTTCCACCCATGCTGTTTCCTTCTGGCCCTACCTCTGTTTTGATTTAGTAACTAATAGTTCCAGCATATCTCTTGACAGAGTGAGCAGGACATGCCTGGGAATATGGTGTTTACAAGGGCTGGGCCAGCCCTCCCTTGTCATACAAAGTCTGGGTGGTATGTGGTCTATACYTTGCTCATGCCCTTCAAGTCTCTGGCTCCTTTGAGCCACCTGGGCCAGGATGCTGTGATTATTGGCCACAGCCCTGTTGGTGTTTYCAACTTGGATTTGGTGCATGGTTCAGCAACGTTTGCGTGTTGCATCCCCATCGGGCTGGAGACAACAATACTGGTATTGCAATAGATTTGGTAAAGCTCAATCATTGGATTTGACTTTAGCTGCAGAAGGGAAAAGAGGCAATTCTAACAACTGAAATGCCTCCGGATAATGAAGTGCATTGGAAGCAAATGAATAAGCCAGGTATGAAAGAGTCACRTTCTGTGTTCTCTCATGTTTTAGTCCAACTTGAACATGGTTTGACAGGACTCAGATAAGGAAGCAATGCAGAGACCCTGAGGAACTGGGCTATATTTGCTGTGAAGTCAATATCATACTTTCACAGCTGTAGGAGGAGGAGAGGTGTAAATGAGGTTGTGTAGAATCAGCAATTTTTCTCCTCATTGGAAGCTTAGACTGGAAATACACTTGGAAACCTGAGATAGTTGGACTTGCAGGTTGCATAGGCTTTTTGATTTCCTTGCTTTTCCCTGGAGCAGAGCTCAATAAAGAGAGCAACAAAGACTGTTTGTCTCTCTGGGAATGACTAGTGAAGATGGAATTGGGCTCTGAGCTAGTGCACAGACCTGCTATGGGAGATGGCTTGGGGCAGAACAAGGATAGAAAAATACTGTACAGATCCAATAAAAATTGAGAAGTATCTGGAGCTTCTTTGGTGAAGGCATCCAGCTCTTCAGTATCAGTACTTAGCATATAGGCTAYCAATGCTTATGGGCACATCTTGGCTTGGCACAGGGTCTCTGCATTCCCTCCAGACTACTTATTGCATTTTCGCACAACTAGAAAGCAAGGTTTCTTTGAAATAAGACAATTTCCAGACAGCTGAAGTGACTCCCTTGCTGCTAGCATTCAGGATGGGGGTGAAATATTTGCAATTCATTTAGAGATGCTTTTAGGGCTGCATTAATGAGTAGCAATCAACATCTGTGTGGAGCATTTACGCAGATGCCAGCATATGCTTGAAGAGCCTAATCTTGGACACACAAGCTAGACAGGGACATAGGGTTGGCCTGACTAGTGATGGCAAAAGATGTGTCTGAGTTGCACCAGAGCACAATCCAAAGGCCTCTGGAGGACTTGGCCCTTTTGAGAGACTTGTAAAATGCAAATGTTAGAGCTGGAGGTAAGTCTATCCTCCCTGTACTTTTCCTACAGATGCATTTTCATAGAATACTTCGTGTGCTGCACTGCTTTTGTTGAAGTGTGGTAGTGTTTTCCTTGAATAGTATTGGTGAATGTGCCTTGGGAAGYGTTGAAACAAGAGTTCTCTACCTCTTCTATGCCCACTGCTTCTGTATGAGGCTTGTGCTGGGAGATGAGGGATTCACCATGGTGGTGAATTGAAGCCATAGGCGAATGGCTGGTGAGACAGGAGGGACACCTTGATAGAAGAGCCATTTGAAAGAATATTAATTAGCAGACAGCTAGTTCTGGACAATTGAATCTCAACTCCAGATGTTCCCATTCTGACTAAGTGCTTTAGAGTAWTGCTTAATTGATTACTATCTTGTGAGCTCTGTGTGTGTGTGATAAAAACCAAGACTGCTGAGCTAAAGAGATTGTCCTTTTGATAGTAACTCTGTATAATGTGTGTTTCTTCTCCTTTTTAAACTTAYGGTTTTTATCATAGGGAAACCAGGCCAGATTTCAAAAATGTTCTTTAATTTATAATCTTTATTGTAGTGTTACAGTGCTGATTAAAGTTGCTGAAAGGCCCAACTATTCATGGATGTAAAACAGGCACATCTGTGATTGGCTGGAAAGATCTTGGAGCCCTGTTTAATGATGGCCTGCAAATCTAAGATCTTCTAAATATTTGTATGCCTATATAACAGGTGTAGGGATGGGTGACCGATTAAAGAAGAAGTAGACTGTTGAGTTAAAATAAAATCAACCTGAGCTTTTGCCCCAGGCTGTAATTGAACCAAAACTGAAATTCAAATAAGACTTTTTTTCTTTTAACCTTTGAGCTCCAACCAAAATCAGTAACATCAAGYAAGGTATAGAGGAGTTTTAGCCAATGTCTGGAGGGATGGAATCTAAGCATTGTAAGGAAAAGGCTGTAATAGGTGAAGTGGCRTTCTTACAATAAGATTGTAAGGTCTCAGAAGTTTGAGGTGGGTTCTGGCAGCTGTACAGGAAGATTTTTTTTTTTTTCAGATCTGATCCAGCTTCTGGTGAGATCATCAGACCTGTTGATTTAAGTTCAGTGGAAGCTGCCATGACCCTAATAGAGGTGGTGCTCACAAAAAGGTTCTTTTCATGGTGATTAGAAGACTGGTTATGAATTGATCCAATGCAGCTTCTCACTGCGGCAGGCAAACTGATTGCACTGGAAATATTCTTGACTTTTTGGTCTCATTCCCTTTCCATCCTGGAAAAGCTAAACTAAAGGTGGTGGAGGCAGAAAGGAAGTTCCACACTTCCAAAAAAATATGAAGGTACTTTTGGACAAGACTCTTGCATGGAACAGTCATATTGGTAGGAAATACTAGTGTCTTTTGTTGAGATAACAATTTTATATTTTATTGTCTTTCATTCCCAGAGTTCAGGACATGAATTTCTACAAAGCTAAAGGCTGCTATGAAGATCTCAGAGCTACYCATGACAATTGGAAAAGGAAGGATTTAATAAGGAAAAGGGATCTGAACTTGCTCAGTTGAAATAACCAACTATTTATTCCTTGGTGGCTGGTTACGTTGGATGCTTTCATTCCAGCCAGGATTGTTCATCTGTGAGCTGCCAGCTGACTACACAAGTCTCTGYGCTTGACCTTCATGCTTCTTTGACTGTGGTTTAAAAGGTTCRTGCCCCCACCTGATTTTCAGGCACTGTCTGACTGCACCAGTCCTTGCCATTAGCCATGTGTGTGGAAGCAGGTAAATGAAAATGAAAACCTTGTTTGAGGGTAGCTGTGAAGTAGAGACTTAATAGATCAGACAGGCAGAAATTTAGGGGTAATGTATTGTTCTTTTTAAAAATAAAAAATAAAATTAAAAAAAACTAGGTCTGAGAGAGGATTGTTTTCTAGGGATTAGTGACAGGTTGTGCTGCCAAGGAATGTAGGTTGATTTTGGAGAAGCATCGAGCCAGCACACATGGGGGCTGTTGTCTTGCGGACTCCTGAGTGCACATTGGCACAGGAGACTTCCTATTAGACTTGGACTGTAAAAACTGTAGCTGTTTCTCTTTGCAGACAGTCCTAATCTGGCTAGCTAGATGGGAACAGCAACTGTGCAGAAATCCAAGATGTTTTGGCTTCCCTCCTTGAAGACAAACTGAGCATGCCTCTGCCACAGAGCCTGACTGTAAACCAGGCAGACCTGGGCATTCTGGCAGCAGGGCTTGCAGAACAGGCTATTTCTGTATACAGCATAGGAAACGAAAGCTGTGTATGTATATATACACATGTATATATGTGTATATATGTATTTAAATCTGAATAGGACCTCAGCTGCAAGATCCTGTTTCAAATTCCTTTGATTCTCAGAAGGAACGGTGACCTTTTAGGCCATGAACTGACTGGCAAAAACTACGGTCTCTTGTGACTTACGTGGGACTAGGATCCAAATACCTAGAAGGTCACAGAGTCGGATTTGGGTATCAAATCTGAGCCTCTGGCAGGATGATGTCAAACCCTGGGCTGAACCTCTTCTGGTTTGTTAGTTCCCAAGCTCAAAATGACAGATTGTTCCTACAGCTAATGAACTGCTGCTCTAAGAGAAGAGATCAGTGGGAGCAGTTGGGCACTGATGAGCAAAAGCTGAGAGCCTGCTCTGTGATGTTTAGGGCTTTGCAATAATAATTAGATCTTAAAATGTGTCAGTTCTGCATGAGACAAATCATCCGCGTAGGCCAGGAGCGTGTTTCCATGGGAGTGTGAGTGTGTGCGTGTCTGRTTCGTGCAAGAACTAGCTAATGCAGCTGTGACCCTGCATAGCTGTCTGCCAGTTTGTTGGCTACAGGAGTGGGATAGAAAGGAGGAGAAAAGGAGGAGCTTCTGCTACCTTATCTTCACCATCTCCACTGCTTCTGATTTTCATAAAACCTTCTTCCACAGAGTCACAGTCAGTGTTTCTGCTCTACAGGCATCAAGAAGGGGTGCAAGGATGTTCAGACTTTCCCTTCCCATCAGATGAGCTGTTAGTGGTAAATTATTTGAGTGTTTTGACAGAACAAAACATCTTCCCCAAACACTATGTCCATGTTGCTTTTATTTYTGCCACTTCTCTTCTTGTTTTGAAGGTCTTCATAATTTGAGGAATGATGAGCTTGTTCCTCTGGGGGAAGAGGAGGTGATGAGGTGACCTGAGATGGCTGCAGTATCAGGGAATTCTGTGTGAAGTGGATTTGCTGCTTCGAGCGAGTGTGATGTGACAAAATCATGCTTTCTCTGAGTACCCCTGCACCCATGCTATCCCAAGGCATCCTGGCAAGCACCCTCAGCTGGCCACATCAGACAGTAGAAATGTAGGATGGCAGAGGAAGTTTTTCCTCCTGCTTCTTCTCCTGCCTGCTTTTCCCCTTCTCAGGAATGGATATGTTCAAGAGGATGAAGAGGAGGATTTGCTGACACCTTTGGGTCTTTTCAGGATCTATGGCATAAAATATTTTGCATTCAAGACAATCGTAGTTCTGTCTTGTAGACCCTTCTCTCCTTCCTACTCCATCCTTCRAAATATTGCCTAAATGGAGTCCTCATTGTGCTCCTTCTAGTTATTGCTCCTTCTCTTTCTTTTGGCTTAATGGGAGYTGTCTCAGGATACATTTTCTGTCCCTTTGGTTCAGAACCTGGCCAGGTGTTTGTGAGAACTCATGCATCCTGTTTAGGAAAAGGTCTCTTTTAGGAGTTGGTGTGGCAGTTTGTTAAAGATGTAGATGTGAGTTCTGCACTCTGCTCATCTGAGTGCTGTTGTCTACTGAATGGGTGGGATTATGCAGGGTCTATCGCTGTGGGTTGTGAGCTCCATGCTGCTGATCCTCAGGCCTGCTTCTTTCGAAAGGCTTGGCATGACTGTTCTTTATGCTCCTTTTCCAAGCTCTCAGTTTTCAGCCAGCCTTTCAAAGGAAAGAGCAGTACAGTTGCTCTTGCTTAGCTGATGTTCCAAAGTGACCTTACTGAGAATTAGGTCAAGGCTAATGCAAAGTAGGTGAAACCTTGCAGAGCACAGAATACCCGGGGGACTCCAGGCTCAGAGCAAACTGCTTTGTCACCACATTAAATCAAATCCACAGTGCAGATTGTTTCTGGTAGCAGGCAGGCAAGAGGAGCCTTGGAGAATGGGGAAGTGAGGTGAGAAGGTGTCTGAGGAGCTACTGACTTGTGTGCATTTGGTCATTTTCCCTCCCTACCTGCCTCCCTCAGTGTACTACAAAAAAAAAAAAAAAAAAGTTGGAGTCTGAGGTTTCTGAATTTCACATGGATTTAAACACCAGCATCATATCCATGGCTTGCCAGCTCATCAGACCTCATAACAGAAGCAGGCCTGGTATGAGTCAGTGCTGGGGAGAACAGAGAAAACTGGTATCATACAGAAACTTGTATCTTAGTTATAATTGGCCTGAYCACTGCCACACTGGTGCCAGAACCACCACTTCCACTTTGGTGTTGAGTCCTTAATGTATAGAGGAAACCTAGCAAGCCAGAGAGGAAAGGATTTTCTTCAAGGCTCTTGGCTGGATTGCAACTAAAATGATCTTGTTCTGTCTTATAAAATGTCCTCTGGTTTTTTCCTTTAATCTGTGAAGGGTACTGCCTTCTCCTTTGCTGGCACCCAAACTGCTCTGGGGCCTTTGCTGGTCTCTACTGACCACTAATTTCCAATATTGGAGGTTACTGCATTTCAAGGATGAAACCAAATAACTCCTGTGTGATCTCATTGTGAGATGTCTCTGGCTGAAAGCCTGGGAAACTATTTTCTTATGACCTAGTGTTTGATGATAGTGGACTATGTTTTATGCTGCTGCAGTCTCCCCTGCTTGCTTGGCTTTAACCCACACAGCTCAGCTGGGGGTGTGTGGGGGGGGAGGAGAACCTGCTGATCTACACTGCTGCCACTGGTGAAGGCCAGAGCCCTGCATGGGACCTCTCAAGAGGGACAAGAACCTGTAGAGATTGAGTCTGATTTAATTCATCTTTATAAAGCATCTTGGCAGATGTCTAAATCTGACAGGTTGATAATAAGACTTTCCCTCAATGCGAAAGGAAAAGTAATTTACATTGGCTTCACACCTCCAGCAAGCAGGAAAGATCCTGCCCCACATTAGTGTGAATGGGGAGCAGACGTGAGAACGAGAGCATGCAGCACAGTGGGGAGAAGAGGGTATTCTCGCTCAGTGCTTGAACTAGCCTGAGAAAATACCATTTGGAGAGCCTGATGGGTGAGAGTGYTGGGCCTGGAATTAACATTCTGTCCGTGGTAGCAATTTGGAGAAGCTTTCCAGCCAAATCCTGAAGGATCACTCTCTTACAAGGAGCAGCAGTGCTTCTGATTTAATTTTGCTCTATTTAGCCCAGCACTTCTGCTGATAGGCTGTTCCCCTCTCCCTCGCTACAGACACATGAGCATGGGAAGCCCCAGCACTGAGCTGCCCTCTGTGTGTGTGTGTGTGTGTATATATATGTTTTTCTTTTTTTTTTTTAATATATATCATTTGGTTGCTAACCAGCTGAGAGCCTCTAGGGATGGCCCTTGGCTCTAACTGTTAGGCAGTGAAGGCTTCTCTGAGAGGTGAGAGTAGGAAGTGGTGAGTGAATAATTCTCCCTTGTTAGTAGATGCAGTTACCCAGCTGCTGACTCCCCCACTACTTGAGCAGACATCCTCCTTCTCAGGAGGACTGACAAGCCAAGGCCATTTTAGACTAGTTCCAGTCTTAACCTATACTATATTCCATTTTAGATCTGCTGTCAAGCTCATTCTGGTTCTGAGTTCAGTGCCCTTTGTAACTGGGCACTAACCAGCTTTCTGCTGGTTTCATCCCATCCAAAGGGAATGRCAGTAAGATGTGGAGCAACACAACTGTGCTTCCTAAGTGGGCCATACTGACCCTGTGCCTCACTGCAATGCCACAGGAGATTGCCTTTGAAATCTTCAGATGGAAGTATCCCGGACAGTGCCCTGTCTTTTCATGGAAATGTAATTTAAAAGGCTTTGCTCTTCACAACCCACCAGCTTTAAGGACTRCTGCTCTTCCTGCCAGAATTGAACTGCAAAATGTGTGTGTGTGCCGGGGGGGGAAATGGAATTATGGAAAATAAAAGGGGATGGTGGATGGTGAAATCATTTAATTTGCTTGTTCCTTGACCACTGGGGTCATGCAGAGCATCTTTTCTGCTCAAAGACAGTGGCTGGACCACAGGCCTTTTTCTCCTGACTTTTGCCTTCTGCTACAGAGATGTTTCTGGAGGYGGTGGGGATGAAGGTGAGCTGATCCTTGGGCACGCTCAGCTAGGAAAGGTCTAGTATAGTGGGAGACTCCTGGGAGCTTGGCAGGAGTGAGCAGTGCGCTATGGAGGTGGAAAAGAGAATGTTCACTTAGGGATTATTCTTGCAATTTGGGAAGAAACTGAAAGCTACTGGGGAGGGTGGGGAAATGAAAGCAGAGCAGCAGAAGGCCTTGTGCTACATGGATGCAATGGCCAGAAGGTAAGTTTGTTCTCTGATTCCTTGTTTAATCTGTCTTCAAAAGAAGTTGGTGTTGAGGTTTATGTTAGTGTATTCTAGCTTCAGATAGTGCAATGTGGTTGCCTCAAGAAAAGTAGAGATCCTAGCTCAAAGYTGTGGCTGTTGTGATTGATTTATGGTGTTGCTGGAGGTGAGTAGAGCTTGCTGTAGAAAGGGAAGAAGCCTCATATGATGGATGAGGAAGCATTAGATTGCTGGAAAAGGGGTGAGAGGTTGGCCTTATAGAAGGGCATTAGATCATGTTGTAGTAGGGGTTTGCTCAGGACAAGACTGAATGAGCCCTTTGGGGGGCAGTTGTCTCCAAAAAATCAGGRCTATGAGAATTTTACCTGCATATTTGTAGGAAAAGCGAGGTAGATACRTGTGGAGATTGCATATGCATCTGTCCTGAGCTGGCTGAGCTGAGTTTTGAGGGTGGCATGATTCTGGGATGGGTGCATCGTGCTGCCTGTCACTGTGGCAGGTAAATATGGGACCCTGTTAGAAGGGTTCAGCATCTACAATGATCTTTACAAACTACAGATCTGGCTTGAARGCAAAAGAGATGAAATTAAGACAAGTGCAAAGTGCTCCTTTTAGGCAGGCAAAACAACATGCAAGCACAAAACAGGGAATATGTGATGAGGTAGCAGTATGGCAGTAGGGGACCTGGAGGTTGCACTGGTTCACAGGCAGAATATGAATCAACCCTGTGATGCTCTGCAAAACGGCTCATTGTATCCAGCACCGTATTAACATGAGTGCCTTATGCCAGATATGAGAAGCAATTATTACAATCTGCTTGGAGCTGGCAGAGTTTCAGCCAAGTGTGGGTGTCCAGAAAGGATGTGAAACTTTGTCTACATCCATTTATAAAAAATTGGACAGAGCCCAGGAAAAACAAAGCAGTGAGTGATAAAAGGTTAAGCAAACAAGGCCTATATACAAAGGTTGAAGATGCTTCATTTGTTTATTTTCAGAGGGAAAAGATGGAAATGGGATATAATAAGTCTTCTAACACATAAATAGTGCTTATAAAAAGGCTGGTTACAGCTGTTTTCCTTGGTCACTGGTGGCAAAATTGTTTGAATTTTTAGTGATTATGAGTTAAGTTGGTTATTAGGAAAGCTAATTGCCAGGGGGGTAAAACACTGAAGCAGGCTGCCTAGGGAAGCTGTGGCATTCCCTTTCTCTGTGGATTTTAGGAATGGGTTGGGCAACCAACTATTAGAACAAGTAGTTATTTAAGTACATTTGATTCTGCTTTTGATGATCCCATACAATACCTTTCTGCTGAATGTTTCTATAATTAAGTAAAATACAAAAATACAACCTCTTCCTTGAGGAGTTAAAAAAAAAAAAAAAATCTATTACTAGATAAATTCTTTCTTTTAATGGTAAAACTAGGTTAAACGTGTCTTAGTGACAGTTCAGTTGATATATCATTGTGAAGCAAACATCATGAGGGAAGGGAACTCTTTAAACTAAAGAACAACATTGATATAACAAGAGATTAAAACTGACCAGGCGTAAATTAGGCAGGAAATTCAAAAAAAAAAAAAAAAAAGAACAGTAATGTTCTGAAACAGTCTTTCATAATGGGAATGCTGGGGGCAAAAATCAGAACTTGTTTTTAAAGTGAAGCTTACTAAATTAATTCAAAGGATTATACACAGCAACTGCCTGTCATAGCAGAGTCTAGGACTAGAATATCCCTTTTGTTTCTGTATTTTAGGAGCTGAGGAGAACATAAGTATTTTTATGCCAGTGGGACTGTTTTCTGCTGCTTATTGCCATTAGTGTACCTCTTATCCTTGTACTTTTTCATGTGTGAGGCAATTACTGGKATTCCTTTACAATCTGAAGGTCACAGTTTGCTTGAAATTGCATACTTGCACTGGGGTAAGGGAGGGAAATCCAAGTTTGGGAAGGGCATCCTGAAGGGGACTGTAAATCYTCAGGTGGTGGGTGTCCTTTTTACTTTTCCAAGGCTGCAGACACTTTGTGCTGATTGGAGCGAATGTGACTTGGGATTTAACATATGCAACTGGAAGAGTTGCCTTGGGGAAAGGCTGAGCCACTGCAGTGTGTGAAGCTGGAGCTGAACCTTATGTTGCTATTCCCAGGCTGTCACTACTTGGCAGCTTCARTGGGGAAAGGTGAGGTGTCAAAGTGGGGCAAGAAATTGCTGCAATGCAATGCAATGTGCCAAATGTAGCTAATATGATAGTACAGGCCCTGTGCCAGGACAGGAACTTAATTTCTTTGCTGACAAATGAAACAAAGATGTGATTGGAAGTGCCATGCTTTGGAGGCATGAGCAATTTCCCTATAATCAATCACCCAAACCAAATTGTTTTCATTTCTTTGCATTATTTAGCTGCTATTTGATGGCAGACAACATAAACTGAAGTTTGATTTTTTTCACCTACTCCTTACATTGACATGATTTGTTGGCCTTGGCAGCGGGTTGCTGGGGTGAAGAGAAGCTAAACTGGGTTCCAGCATTCAAAAAAAAAAAAAAAAAAAGGAACTTTGCTGAGACCATGTCTGTGATTATCAGTTAATCATTCAGGCATAGACATTGGTTGTTTGCTCTTATTAGATCTGTAAAGTATCTGGCTCTGCGAAGTTGACAGTAAAACACCTAAAGAAAGGATGTTGGTAAAAAGGTGGGAATGAGGAGGTGATAGGGTAGAGCTAGGTTTAGTAAGAGCCCTTGGCTCCTCCAATAACTGCAAGAAAGGTGAGGCTGATAGTATTAGACTTCTGGGTATTCTTATGGTTAGAGACCATGGAGGTGGAACAGGAGGACTAGTCATTATATCCTAGGCTGACCTGTGTTGAGAAATTCTCTTTCTTTTCCTAGGGGGAAATGTGTCTCTGAGATTCCAATGGTCTATTTTACTTCCTATTGGCCTGTGTGTGAGAAGGGAGAGGAAGGAGGAGTTAATGGGAGGCRTGTATCAAGGTGACTCTAGGGATTAGTTTGTTTTTTGAACGTGGATTATGCAATTCAACCTCTTTTTTCCCCCACGTCAGGGCTGAGAGAGAGCTGCTCAGTGTAAATATAGTAAAGGGAGAGAAGTGGGGAGATATAGCAAGAACTGCACCTACTCCGTGAGCTGAGGGTGGTTTTTCATCTCCTTTGAGTCCAATGACTTTGKTCCCATCCCAGATTATGGCCAAAGAACTTGTTTGCACCATGCTCAAGTCAGAACCTGATTTGCAGAAAGGCATCCTACAAGTGCTGAATGACGAACGTCCTGCCCTCCTAGCTGAGACTGGGAGGGTCTAGAAKGGTATAATACCCTGAGAAGAGTGTTCTCATTAACTAAACTTGAAACTGCACTTAAACTGCTTTGGGTCCGGGTATGTCTCAGCAAGCAGCATGCCACTTCATAGTCAAGATACAGATCTCGTGCGTGTATATCAGTCCTGTTGTGTCTGACCTGTGATACAGCAAATGGCCTAAGGCCTCTCRCTAAAGGTGCCTGACCCATTGCGTGGTGCTACCTCTACCTGACGGATGTTCAGGCTAGGATTGCTTGGCCTCATGGCAAGGAGCTGGGGGAGGGTATTTCTGGGAAGTTTTCTACTTGGCACGTCCCAGTATTGCCTGATTTTTAYTGTCCCTCAGGATGGGATGCAAGATACCTTTTTAAAAGGGAGCTTTACAATGGATTTATGATGGATTAAGGGTTCACTGCTGCCTTGATTCAAATGCTTCAGTATTTATTTAAATATCACGGATTTGTTTCCTTTGTGTTTAGGTGACTTCCCAACAATTATCAGTAGCATGATGTGTTTGGACTATGGCAGGGCGTCGGGGACCGGGTTTGTTCCTGGTTGTCAACTCTAAACAAACAAAGACCGGGAACCTGTGCAGTTAATACTGGAAATCACAAAAGCRTCAGAGTCTCCTAGCAGGTCTAGGTAAACAGCAAAAGGCATGCAAATTATATCACTAGCGCTGCGGATTAGCTCCAAGCGCACGCTTACCTATATGTGGCTCAGCTTGTCTTATGAAAAATAGGGTTTGTGATGCTTTTCCTCCTGCCTTTGCCTGTCTGGCCCACTTAGCTGGTTGCTCACCAAACAAGGAGTATTTCTTGGTGAGTATTTGTACAGTGCTGTGTACAGCAGACCCCTGATCTCAGTGGGGGGCTTTCAAGTGCTGCTGCATTACAGCAAATACAGAGATGTCTGAACCCTGGCAGAAGTGGCAGTGCATGTAGCACTAATGAAAGTTAAAGACTAAGCATATCTGTCAGACTGTAACACAGTTAAATTTCACTATAAGAAAAGCTGCTTTTATTTATTTTTTTAATCCCACCCACCCTGTCATTTATAGCAAACCCAACAGTGAAAACTATTTTTTCCATTCAAAATTAGTTCTCCTAGATAGAGCAAATGCTTACCCAGATTGACTGGGTACAATGATCTTTATTCCCYGTTTTTTTTCTTTTCCTCAAGATGCACCCTGTATTTAGTTCACAGGGTGCATCTTCCCTCCTCTTTCATGTCTTTTTTTTATGCCATTTAAATGTTGAGCAGTGCAACACCACAAAGTATAGCATATTGATGGACAGTTCAGTATTTTTTTTTCCTCATCATTCTGAGGTGGTAAATTGCCTTATCCTTTTATAAAGCGTATCAGGATATAATGAGAATTTAGCTAGGCCTATTGATGGTTGGTTTTGGTAATACCAGAGGCATTTATCTCTTCACCTCTTCCATCCTCTTTTCCTAATCTTTAGAAGATAAATCCATGTCCTGATCGTGGTGGTTGATATTTCTAAGTTCATTTAATTAAGCATGTTTTCACTCCGTTCTTCTCGGCCCTGTCTGATCACTTGTCTCTGAGGTCAGACTTAATGCGAGCAGAAGCTTCAAACTTCAGAATTTTGTGAGACGAGAGGAGTAGAAGGTATTGGCTCCCCTGAAAACAGCTTTGTTGAGGAGTTAGAGGGCAGGAGGAAGGGCAAACACTCTTGAATTCAGCTGCATATGAGGAAAAATCTAGCTAAATACATAAATAGAATTTAGAGTAAGAGTGTGTGTGTGCCTATCCAACATCTATAGGCTGAGTACTGCTGTATTTGAGAAATGCAGTAAAAGATAATGTTTCCCCCTGAACATGATCCTTTTCCTTGAATGGTCCTTAATGTGCCATTTACTGGCACTGGAGAGAGGCCTGCCTTACTTATTGCCCTCAAAGCTGTGTCTGTCCTGGTGAGTCAGGTCAGTGTTGGAGAAAGCTCTGTAGCAATCATGAAGGGACCTCTCCTTTGTCTCTGAGCTCTTGGCAAGGTCTGACACTTGGATGGAGGTAACAAACTGAGAAACGGCTCTTTTTGCTCTGCTAAATTGGTGAAACAAGCTGTACTGCTGGTACTTTTACTAACAACCTTTTGTAGAATTACACAGAATCAGCAGGTCTTTAGTGTCATTGGGGTATGGAGGGGTTTAACATTTCCTTTGACTGAGATTTCGTTTATGTCCTGTTGACTCAATCGAGGATTTACTTTCTTTTACCCGCTTCCTGCCAGTGAGGCCTGAAAACCATGTGCTAGGGATTAAGAACCCCCCTCCCTTTTTTTGTTGTGTCTTGTCACCACCAGTAGCACATACCAGCTGCTTCACGAGGGTTATTAATCTCCAGAATGAAACCCTCCTTGCTGTAGCAACCATTGAACGAGAAGAGGAAAAGTGGTAGCAAAATATTGAGTTGTGCCTTTTGCTCTGTTGCCATATTGTCCTCTGTGCTTGGCTGATCTTGGCTGGCAAAAGTACAGCAGTACTTAAAACACTACTCAAGCTGCCCTGAGGGCCTGTGGCATTGCTTGAATGGGTGTAGACTGGCAAGAAGTGAAGTCAGCACAAGGGTGGTGTGCTATATGCTTATCTGTATGTGTGAGTGTACTCGAGAGGCTCGGTGGGCACGGTGGGCAGCCTGAAGTTACCAACATCATTCTTTTTGAACTTGTGTTCTTATCTAGTGATCACACCTGAGTAACCACTGGAGTCAACATACAAACATAGRTCCTTGAGATTCTTCTCCCTTAGATAAAGGCAGGAAAACTCCACCAACTCCTGCTGGCCAAGTCATTAAAAGCTACTTAATGAGCTTTCAGCAGCTAGAGAAACTCATCCTAAGATGCTCTGTGAGGAAAGTTTCAGTTACAACAGCCGCTACAATCTGAGCAGCTTTACCTCCTGATGTGAGACTGTGATTACATGGCAGTGATGAAGGCTTAGTCATAGCAGCTGGTCTCCAGGAAACCTTGTATGGGGGAATGCTGCCTTGAGGCAGCAGACAGTGTTATCAAATGCCTGCCAGGGACATATGCAAAAAAAAAAAAAAAAAAAAAAAGTTTGGCTGCCAAATTTTCCCTTTATCTTAGTATAATTAAAAAGCTGGTGTCTTTGCAGCTCTATTTGAAGTGAATGCTTAAAAATGCCTTATGGATGTATTACGGAGAGTGGGTGTTGTGTAGTAGTGTTGGTGAAGCAGCTCCTTTGACAAAATCAGCAGATTTTGCAAAAATTGAATGTTCCTTTGTTTTAAGACATGCCAAAGAAGAACAAGTCTTGCTATCAACCTTCATGGATTATAATCCTCTCTCCTCCAGTCAAGGGCTGGCAGCTATGCTGCCATTCATTCACAGCAAGATACGGGAACTAACTTAGAGGAGAGGTGGACTGATATTCACTAAGCAGTTGAGGCCAGTAAATATCTGTGAATGGTGACTCACAAACTAATTGGACATATATCCACAGACTAATTTGAGCAGACATGGTCACAGCATGACATACGAGGGGATGACTAAATGTGGCTGTCTTGCAGCATTGCACTTGAGCTACCCAGGGGGTGACACCTGCCAGTACCAAAAGGTGAAGACTTGAGTTAAAATTTCCATTATGACTCAGCTTAAGGTGTCGTGTAAAGCCCTGCTGAGTCTGGCAGCTTGTGTCTTGCATCTGGATCACAAAAGCCTGCTGGACTCATGACTAAAGAGACATTTTACTGTAAAAGTTAGGTTCTTYCTCTTCCCTGTTTCTACACCCGTGCTTTGCAGAAAAGATGGTGAGGTTAGTCACAGCAATGAGAATGAGAGCTCTGGAGCGTGAAAGCGAGCTTAGCTGAGCTTGGGTGTGAGTCAAGTTCGAGTAGGACTTATCTTAAAAAGGAACTGGCAATGTTTTTGAAGGTAATACACTCCTGGTCCTTTTGAGTCTTATCAGAGGTCTRGTTGTTTTATCTATAATGGCTTTTCATAGTGGATGCAGAATGCTCTAGTATGTTGCTCAGGCACAAAGTATGCACAACCATCATGGTTTGTAGAGTGATAGGTGGAATTGCAAAACTGCACATAATGACTGAGTGACAGCCATCTGCAGTACATGCTTTCAATATAATTTTATGAAGGATATTTTTTTTCCTGCCTGTGAGGATGAAAGAAGCCCAGGGGAGAGATGTCTTTGGTTTATTTGCTTTGTTTTTAATTGATTTTGGAGATTAAAGCCTAAGTGAAAAGTAGCAGCTTGAAAGCCCTAGATACAGAAAGCTTTTTTTTTTTTTTGGGGGGGGCGGCTGTTGAGATGGTGTTGGTTAGTGCAAGTGATGTTATTTGGGGGGCATGTGACACTGCTTTTACAGGCTTTACTACAGAAACTTGGTACTTGAGCTGTAGAGCACTAAAGACCAATGAAAAATACCAAAATGCTCCCCAGGCTTTTGAATCTGTCCTTCATAGCCACATGCAGACAGACCAAGTTTCTTCTGACCATGCTGTGCTGGAGCTAGCTCCAGCTTGGGCTGCTATCTGGTCTCTGCTGTGTTAGAGAGCACCTGATATAAGGGAAAGCAGAAACCGTCTTCATGGCAGTTACATTCCTTGTGTGTTTGTCCTTTGGCTATCTACCCATCTAAAAGTCAGACTGAACATACTGATGGTCTGAACAAGTTGCTGGGGCTTTTGCTCCATGTGTGACCTACTTTCCTTCTTCCTAAGTTTCAGCCTTCAGAGGTCTTTCACAGTAGCATGTTTCAGCACGGTGATGATAGGTAATGCTTCCATGGGTTTATTCCAAGTGAGGCTTGTGTAGGTAATGCCACAGTGTGTCAAGTCATTGATGCCTGCCTGGCCTGCCCTCAGCTGGACTGGCCAGGGATTAGCTACTTCAGGGAGAGTAGGGGGAATCTCAGAAGACAAGACAACTATAGGTGAGGAGTTTTCTTCCCAACTCTTTTGAACCTGACTTACAAGCTACATCTGAAATGGGAAGACAAGCTGACAGCCCTGCAGTGATGACAGTAGCACCCCATAGGATAGCTAAAGGAAGGAAAGAGATGTAGAATTCAATTGACCACTGTCTTAAACCGTTGTGTGAGCTAGGATTATTTTAAAAACTGATGGTCTGCTGATGAAGGTAGGGAGGAACTACACATTTATGAGACCCTGCTGTAACATAGCTTAGAGTGAAGCTTGCTTGCTAGGGAGTTGGTATCTCATCTACATGTTATTGCATAGGGGTTTTTATGACTTTGAAAACTGGCCAGTTGTTTACACTCTTGACTTATTTAATATCTTCTGTCATAAATTCTATCTTGCTCTACCATGTGTTTCATAAAAAATATGCAGCTCTCCTGCTGGAGAGCTTGCTTTCTACCCCCTGCCCCTTTGCAAGTGAACGCACACATGCACATTCACACACTATGCATCTTTTCCTGCTCTGTGGTTGACCATTAAAACAGAAGACTGGACAACAAAAATGAATCATTTGTCCTTTCTAGATTGTTCCTAAAACATCTCCCTAACCTATCCTGACTCCATTCCTAACCTGCTTGTTTTTCTACAGCTTCTTTAGATGCTTAAAAGCTATTGTCACAAATTATAGTACATTTGAAGGGCTTTCTGATAACCTTTACATTGCTGCCTGGAACAGCAAATCATTTAAAAATTCCCAGTGAGAGGATGAATTGGCTGTTGGGCACTTTTCTCRGGCTGAAACTGGGCCATGGCTCTGCTTTCAGTTAAATGACATTTCTGTGTGCGCACAAACTCTGTGTGGTCTTTTGCCTTTCTCTAGCTGCAAGCTTGCAGCTAATAAACACCTTGAAGATCAGCAGGGCTTAGCCTACATAGCTCTGATCAGGATGTGAACCTCAGAGACTTTCTGAGTCTTCAGCACCAACAGGGTGGGATCTCTGGTTGACCAGTGTTCAGAGATACCATGGAAAGATCAAGCTAGAGAGATGAATGAATTGTCCCATCATAATAACRAGACAATTTCTTAAGCAACAGTTATTCTCCTTGTGCTATGCTATGGCCTGGAGCCAGTCTGGAAAGCATTCAGGATCATAGTAGGTGGCAGATGAGGCTGGAGACTGACTTGTGTGTGGCTTAGGGTTGCTTAGAAGAGTAAGATCAGACTCTGGCATGAAGAAGAGGGGAATTCTTCATTACTGGCCTSATGACTTACTCTAGGATGTATGGAAGTTTTCTGTAGGCCTGAGAAAAGCCTGTTTTATTCCGGTCTTCATTCTGTGCTTTGCGGTCCAAGGAAGCAAAGGGCACAATTGCTGACAATCCTGTGAATGACTGTCAGAAATTCATGACTTGTGTGAACGGGGTAGTTCCTTGGGAGAATATACTTCACATTCTCTGTTGCTGCTCTTGCTCATTGTGTTTGCTAACCTCTTAAGACACCCCAGAACTAGATTTCAGTGAGCATGAAGAGGACATGCTCAGCTTCATCAAGGGCTTTGCAGTCTGCTGCAGTTTTGCAAGGCCTGGCTCTGACAGGTAGAAAACCTTTGTGCCTGCATCAGCCTGTGGCAAACTGTGCTGCCTATCTCATTGAACATGCCTTCCTTCTACTTTCCCTGCTCTACCTCTTCTCTGGATCATCAAAATCCATGTGGTTTTCTCAGCTAGCTGTTCTCTCCAACATATACATCTTTCTGTACCTGCCTGGCAGGTCTCACAAGGTGAGCAGTGGAGGTTKTGTTGAGTGGAACACCAAGGCAAAGGAAGTAGCCTCAGATGATGTTGCTGCTGGGAGCTCAACCACCAGGTTGGCTGTAATAACTTTCATGTTATCTCTGAGGTGCTATGTGATGTTCCACCTAAAGAATTTACTGAGTCTRAGAGGAAAAAAGAGAATCTTGTTTCAGTGACACGTGGCTCTTGCTCTGCAGGCAAGAAAACATGCTGTCTCACTGGTGCCAGCTCCTGCCATGTGGGAGAATGGGCTCAACAGAACATCCCAGTTCAGCATCCCTCATGTGCCTGTGCAAGAATTTAAGACCACAAAGCTCCTCCCCTGAGGTGCTGGCAAGTCGAGCATTCAGTGTGATGGTTGTGCTGTTAATCTGAGACATCAAGGGGCACACAAGCACAATCACGCCTTGATGCACAACTTCTTCAGTCTGTGTAGCTGTCACGGATTTGATTAGGCTAAAGGGTATGTGTGTGAGAGGCTCGAAATGATTTCTGAGGAGCTGAATAATTTTTTGGATGATTCTATGTCCTGAAGGTCCTCTGGAAATGCATTTCTATAATTCACAAATGTACATGTGTGAACACAAATAGAAATCTGCTTGCTGAACCATCAACTGCATGTGAGCATGTGCTCATAGGTAAATGGGCGTGCACACCAGTGCTCTAAGCACAGTGAAAAGAAAGGTGGTCATTGCTGTCTTGAATCCATTCTCAACTTGTGTAGTGTATTTCTCTTTTCTGTGTATCTCTCTGCTGTGTCACTGCTGCTGTTTTGGTGGATTGCTTCTTGTAATCTTTCTTTTTTTCTTTCTCCCCCTTTTTTTTTTTTCAAACAGTAAACTTGTTCCTGATGTAATTACCTTGATAAAGCTCTGTGGCATGACAGATCATCCTTAACAGCACTGTTGCTGTTAACTTCAGACAAGATGATATTTTATCCCAGCCCTTTGAAAAGTGTGGTAAACTGTGCCAGTAAACAGGTTTGGTTTTGCCAGCACCATGTTCACCTGCATTATGTCTCTCTGGCAGAGAATGGTCCCCTGGTCCATCTTCCACAGCACTGAGGTTCCCTTGGGATGGGGTGGGGGGGACAGGTTTAGCTCAGTTGGTTAGAGCATGGTGCTGCTAATGCCAAGGTCGTGGGTTCAATCCCTGTACGGGAGCTACACTGAGGGTTGGACCAGATGATCTTCAGAGGTCCCTTCCAACCTTACTCTTCTAYGATTCAGGCAATATTCTATGATTCTCTACAGCATAGAATAATACTGATAAAAAACAGCAAGGTGAGCAACATCTTCCGTAGGAAATAAGTTAGGTGTTGCCCCTGTTCTCCCAGGTATGTGCCATCCAGACTGTCACTCCCATTGGTGCTTCCACTGAGGGTGTCAGGGTATGCGTTGGACTCTGCAGGACAACTTCCACCCAACCCTGTGGAGCAGTATCTCTTTGCTATGGGATGAGAGGAGTAAGAGTCCTCTTTTCAACTTCTTTCTTTCTTTTTTTTCTTTTTTTTTTTTTTTTTTTTTTTTGCTGCCAAAGCAGAGGGCAACAAGTTGCAGACAAAACACTTTCTAATCAGAATGCAGAAGGAGGTCTTGTATATACTCATTGCATGAATGCTAGTTGCTTGTCCAAGTGTGAAAAGGCCTAATAACTGTATGATTCAATGAATTCCTGTGTAAGATGGAAAAAACAGTTTTGGGGCCAGTCTGGCAGCTTCTCTTTCTCTAATGCTCAGTGCCCCTTCTTAGCTTTTGCTATTAGGAAAAAAAAAATACTCATTCTCTGAAACTCATTTTTACTATTTTCTTTCATAGTCTCAGTTGACAACTAAAAGCTGTAGCAATTGCAGCTTTCCAGGCTCTATTGTACTGCAGGCTGTATGCTGTGGAGCCTCAGAACAATTTACAATAAATGGAGGGATCCATGGGAAAGCAGGATAAAAACAGATGAGTTTTCAGCGTAATATAGGAGCAGAGAGTTTGCTAGGTTTCTGAATAAACCTCACTGCAGTGTAGTACTGATTAATAGTAGCAGATGAGAAAACAGCAGACAACAAATAGTGGCAATCCCATGATACATCTGAGATCCACTCACTTGGAAGAGGCATTTGGAGGACCTTAGATGGTGTGTGATGGTTAGATGGGCAGTTAGTGTGGCCAGCAGGGATTATGCTGCTTTGCATCTGTATGGTATAGTATAMGAGTGGATGGACTTGTGCTCAACAAATACTCCTGTGCTCTCCCACCTTGTAGGAGTCTCCTATGCCTGGCTGGGAGCATCTTGGTGCCTGTGCTGCTGTGAACACCCTGGAGCTTTCTAAGGCTCATTTTCAACAGCTCAGTGCCTGATGATCCAAATGCTGACTTGGCTGCTCCTACAARGCCACTGGCAGCAGATGGAGCCAGGGAAGCCCTCTGGTTGTATTCCTCCAATGATGTGGCTCTTTGGAGTTCCAGGATAGCAATCAAATGTAATGCCCAAACCCAAAACCAATCTGCAGATCCCAGTGCTATGAAAAGGAAATGTCAGAAGGGCTGCTTGCTTCCCTTATCTTGTATAGACAGTTACTGTGTTCTTGATATAATTATGGTGATAAAACAATGTGACATAAGTGTGGGCTTCCATCATGGTATCAMTGCTGTTGACTTAAATGACAGGGTAATAATTTTAAGAGACCTTTTATTTTTCTTTCTCTGGAAGCCACTGGCATTTTTAATCTAGAAGCAGATATCTCCAGGAAAGCACATTGTGCACATTCCATGAGTCCTAAAATACTTAATCAGTTTTATTTGTATACTGCTCTTCCAGATAAAATTTTATTTTGTTCCTGCAGCATCTGGGCTGTGGCTTTCCCCAGCTAGCACAGGAACCGGTGTCTGCACAGTGGGTTTGGAGCTGCAGTGGCAGGCAGCAATGGCAGTCAGTCACGCTCAATGTTTGGGAAAGGAGGATGTGCAGAAGCAGGCTTTTCTCTATTTCCTCACTTTTCAGTTGCTGATGCATTGCAGACTGCCAGGCCCTCCACTCAGCTGGAGGAGGTGTCCTTGGGATGGCTCCTGTGAGAGAGCCTGGCTAAAAATGAGCCATTTGGAGAGGATTATAGAGTGGACTCAGATACCTCCCTTTTTTTAATTTATGAGAGCCCTCACAGAGTRTGTATTTGTTGCTTTAACTTAGATGGGAAGACGCAGCCGAGAGGCAGACTGTTTGGAGAGACTTTCAAGCCAGTAGGAATCTAATCATATGTATTTATGTCCCTGCACTCCCTTGTCTTGGCTGTACGCTTATTGATGTAGCTTGCAGAAGAGTGCACAGCCTTGCTGATCTATGCTACTGTCTAACAGTGTCAACCAAATCTCATTGTGAAGCAGAGTCTGAGTAAGGAGGGATATGTGGTACTTTTGGTCCATCTTGTAGCAATTCATCCTGAGTAAAAATACTTATTACAAAGTATGGATATTCACAGAGCCTGGCAGCACATGGAAAAGCTGCTAGTGTCTCCCCCCAYCCTCCCAAATATTTCCAGGTGACAGGGAGGGCTACATGTAAAACAGGGCTTGTGGGCTCCTTCCAGAAGCCCTCTCGGGATGGGGTTAGCAGATAGGACTGCTGCATTTTGCTGATTTTTTACCTTACCTAACTGGCCTTGGTGTAAAGATACCCACTGAAGATCCCTGTGAGTGTGCTGCACAGGTATTACTTCCCTGCCCATTTTTGTCAGAAAAGCTGAGGTTTGTAATGCAGCAAATGGGTGTGATTGGTGARAGCTGGCAGGGGAGATTTTGTTCACTTGTGTGGAGCTGTCAAGGAGRAGGATAATCTGCAGCAATCTAGTTATAGCTAGACTGAGTGCTTGTTCACAAGATCTTGAATATTCACATTATTTTCCCTACTTCCTTACCTTTTTTTTTTGTTCATCCCAAGACATGAAACTATCTGGAAGAATGTATGTTTGCATTCAGTGACAATCAGAGGAAGCAATCATCCAAGAATATTAACGGGCAGCAAACCTTACCGGGTTTGTAGTCTGAGCTTGTCAAAATGCCTCTGTGAGGAGTTTTGACAGTCTACAGTTTTTGAACAGGAAGGATTTCTCATTGCTTTAAACTAGCAGATAATGTTCATATGAAGAACATGGGTTTTATTTTGAAGGTTTAGAATTTTCTAGGGTTCGCTTCTACCATCGAAGCGGTGAAGGAGGAGGGAAGGAAAGCAAACTTGCTCAGTGTGAAATCACTTTTGTCTTTATTTTCTCTTGGAAAACTAATACTAATAAGTTTGTGCAGAGGGCAGTTTTCTGAGAGAGGTGAGGTGGGTTTTGAAAAAATTCAATTAGCTAAAATAGCTRTGGTTGGAAGGAAGTCTATGGAAGGTGAGACCATCATAATGCCTTCCCAGCATGAACAACTRGAAATTTCTGTATTTGCAGAACTGTAAAAAACATCTCAGAGCAAACTTTTCCTGCACTGAGCAAGGAAACTTTCCTCTTGCACTGAGCAACCTTCCCCATGTTTTATCGTCACCCTTAGGGGAAAAGAGAGGATGCTGCCTGAGACAGCGGTGCCTGCGCCTGTACCTGTGCTTTCTTCAGGCCTTCCTCAGTGGCAATKTATGGAGGGTCAGTGGCTGCTTTCTGCCTGGTCCCATTCATGCTGCTCCTTGCTGATACTGTCCCCTATGGTAGCCCCTAATGACAGGCTGAGAATTTGAAACAAGCATCAGGGGTAAGAGCTGTAACTGCTATTTTAATGCTCCTTTTGTAGTCTTTCCCATGTGTACTGAAGGTGTCTATTTAATATCAAATGATGACTGCCCTGACTGTCGCTCTCTTGGAGATATTGTATTTAGCTGCCCTCCTGGGCTTTGCAGACAATCAAATGGTGGCATATGGCTGTGATAAACAAATACCTTTAAAATTCTCTGCATTGCTGTTGAAGCACTGGGTCTGCAGGCCCTGTGACCTGTCAGGCTGCAAAACATGGAGAGTTTTTCACCTAATGCTGTCATTCTCGCAGCCAGCAGCTTTTGTGTGGCTTGAAGCTGTGGTGGAGCCCCTGACAATGGAGAAAGGGTTGTTATTAAAACATCCCTTTCTGAAAGCAACCTGCTGCTGATGGGAGCTGCTAGAAAGGGTGCTGGGGCTGGTGGTCTGAAAAGGGACCAGGTTTGTCTTGGCTCTCAATTGCATGAGTGCAGCTCTTTGGCAATGATGCTCAGCTGGGGATGGAGAAAGGTGAGGAATGATATGGATAGATGGACGGATCTGGACTTTGGATGACTTAGCACTGACCATATGGGTGAAAGAGTACCATGGAGTCCTTTCCCAGTTACCCAGCTGGGCCAGCAAAGAAATGAGATCAAGCCTGTCCTCGTGCTGAGTCTAGCCATCACCATTGCTGGGCCCCAGGAGGAGGTGGGATTGCCTCTGACTTCCTGCTTGTTAACAAGCAAGGACTAAATCTTCATTTAGCTCAGAGTASCTTGCAATGCCAAGAGCTGGTGGAATAAGGGCGGGCAGTGCTGGTTGTGTCAGCTACTGGATGCTGCCGAAGTGTGGGTATGTGAGGCTGGTTRGACAGGAGCAGGATGGATGGAGATTTGGGGTGTGGGGACTTGTCTGTGGGGCAAAGGAGGTAATTTTGGGGTTCTGAGAGGTGCGTGATGTTGATTAAGGTCCAGGACTTTGCGCTGATGCTCTGCACTCCAAGAGCATGTGGGAAAGTTCCTGCTCTAGCCTGTATTTTGTTCCTTCATCACCTTACGCATTTTCTTCTCATTTCATTTCCCCTCTTTTCCTTCTTTCTTCCCTCTTGGGTTATATGTCATTCGTAGTTTTTCCAGCTTCTTCCCTCTCTCCAGGAGAAGATCTGTGCAAGAAAGGCCTAGGGTCCCACAGGGACTTCTGGGCCTTTTTCATCTTCATTAGTCTCTTGGCCCTTCTAGGAGCCGGGCTGTGGGAAGTATGGGGCTTCCACAGAGCTTTCATGAGTGTGAAAATATTAAGAGGGAGAGAGCACAGTGTACTGGATATTTTCAGTGGAAATACTTGATCTGATCGTGTCTTTTTTGACTTTCAGTTCTGCTTCCTTTATTTTTCTTTGAAAAATAACTCATTTGGATTTTTAAGTGCATTTTTATTTCCCAACCAAATTTATAGGGGAGAGGGGTGAATTTTGGAGCTTATGTCTTTTGACTCTTTTCTGAACTTTTCCAGGCCCTGCTCACCTTCAAAAAAGAATTCCTCAGAGATGTCTTGCACATTGGGCTGCTTTTTCCCCCTCTCCCTCTATCCTTCGCTTCCTCCATCAGTCTATAGGGTCACAGGAAAAGGGAAGGGATTCTATAGTTTAAAAGAGTAAAATTTCAAATTAATTCTGATTTCAAAATAACATTTTGTTAGAGTTGAAACAAAGATCTTGCTTCCTCTTATGAGGCAGCTTTCGTGTTTCTTGGACAAGGGAGGAGAAAAGGAGTAATGGAGACAGTCCCCTGTTTCAGATAGTCCGAAACAATATCTCATTCTTATGTTTCATCAGCTTTCAGTCACTTTGAAAACATTATGCTTTGRCCAGGTAGCTCAAATTTGAGAGCACTAATAAAAATTAATTCCTGTAATTTGCTGGTCATTAAAATGATCATTGTCATCTGCATTATGTCACCTGCTCAATCACAGGCACCTGGGAGTGGCTGACCCAGGGGCCCAGCAACTCCTTGCTAGGACAAGTAACATGTTGTTTCTAAATTTTTCAAACTACTTTTTCCTTTCCTGTTGGTTTGGGGAATAGCTTCTCATTTGACAATCTTTTGCTATGCCATGAGGTCTCACTTTGATTCCCTGAGAGAACCCAAAAACAAAAGCAAGTTGCACTGCTGAGAACCCAGCATAGCATCTGTTGGAAATGGATCTCCAAATTGGGCCTAAAATCTCCATCTCTTTGCAGATCCCCTTTTCCATACAAACCTGCCTTATGAACTGACTTGTGTTCAGAGGAGCCTTCAGTGCTGTGAAATGTGTCATTTCAGTGCTTTGGGCTATGGAGCAGACCTGGGGCACTTGCTCTAAGCTGTGAACATCAGTGTGCTTGAGTGTGTTTTGGGACATGTTCTCAGATGCAGATCTGCACACACTCAAAACAAGGTATTATTTTTAGCTGCTTTCTGGAAAAGATTCAGAAAAGCTATAATATAATGAACTGGCTCCTGCTCACTTAAAAAGTAGAGCGAAGGGAGGAATCTGAATGTGCTCTTGCGTCTTCCTGGATCAAGTCTAACTGTCCCTCGTGTCTCATCAGCAATGGGGTAGGGCTGGTTGTCTTCAGGTCCTGTGGCAGGAGCCTGGGGTTTTGGAGGAGGAATGTCTGGATCCCCCTGACAGCTGCTGGGTCATGTAGCTGCACAGTGCTACGTAGCCCTGAGGTGAGCACTAGCCTGAACTCAGCATGCTTTGGGAGGGAGGTCCAGATCCCTTCAGATATGGTGGCCTATGCTGCAAGCTGTGGGAGCCGTTCCCGAGTCTTAAGAGCTTGCTGTGGCCTGCAGAGAGCTGCAGCCCTGGGCTCAGTGCCGCGCCGTGTATGCCTGCCCTTGTCGGGGTGGTCGGGGCTGGTAGCTGGGCTTGTCTGGACCTGTCCATGCATGAAGGCAAGCGGAGGTGTTTGCTTTGGTGACTTTTACTGGCTGGAGCAGCTGTTTCCAGCATCCCCAGGGAAAGGCAGGGAGACAGAGGCATCCTGCTGCAGGTACCTCCCTGCAGACCACCAGTTGATATAGATTGCACTTGCAAATAGTGCAGGGCAGTGCATTTTATTTTCTTTCTCCTGCATTAAGCTCAGGGATGTGTATGGCTGAAGGATGCCTTCAAGGGGTACTTCTAAGTGTTTTCCAAGTTTAATTTGAAGGCATCACAAGGTAAGAGTACCTGTCCTTTGCTCCTGCTCCTCATTATTGAGAACATGTGCTTGATTTCCTGTCTGAGTTTGCCTGGCTTTATCTTCCAACTGCTGTTGGTCCTTGCTGTGCCTTTTTGTGCAATGCTGTTAGAGAACACTCCCTAATGTTTGAGATCTTTGCTGCTGGAAGGTGTTAAGTTGCTCTCCCCCACAGCTATCTCTTTGACAAAGGGATTTGAGCTCTTCCTAGAGCCCCTCATAGCAAGGCATTTCCCTGCTGTATCTGGTGGGTTTTATATTTTTTTCCAGCACTATCTCCCAGAGCTCTTAGCATTCTTTGAAAAATGTATTTGTGAAAGCTGTTATCAGGATATACTAGCATTGGTCTCGCCAGTGAGGTCTGAAGTTACAGACCTTCTCCATCCCTTTACATACAGCTAAAGACTGTATTAGATATTGTCTATGTCATTCTCTGAGAGCTTAGAGTTACTTTATTAGGAAATAACTTTATTTCAAGCTTTTTTCTTTTAATTGCTGCACAGAGACTTCACAGTTTGCTGCAGCCCTCCCATCACGGCTATGTCCTGCTCTGTTTGCTCCTTAATGCACACCACTAAGGCGCACTTAGTTTGCTCATGCCCAGTGTGTCAGGCAGTCTGCAGAGCTCTGGGACCTGCAGCTGCATTGCTGTGTGCTGCTCTGCCACCCTGCGTGTTGCCTCAAATTGTAGCAGCAGGAATTTTACACTGCCTTCCTGAACAGTGCTGGAGAAGCTAACTGGCATTGGGGTAATGCCAATCAGCCTGGAACACTATTAAATCCAGCCTTTTTTATGCTGATTTCCCACATTGCCAGTTGTACAGTCTTATGATTTCAGCTCTTTGATACACTCCCTCTTGCTTTCTCAAACCAAAGTTGGTGGCTACTTTATAGCTTTTGCAGAGAAAAAAAGAAATGGGTGGMGAGGGGCTGGGTAATGAGGAGAATAAATGGGAGACAGGGATAAATGTTGGTTTTGGAGGTATCAGGCAAGTTATCTGTATGCGTATATGTGTACATATTGCAATGCAGAGCGTAAAAGCCAGAAGTCTCCTTTAGCAGAGCCTGTAATCCTATTAGAAGGATTATTCTGTTGTCCTGGGCTATCTGATCATGGTAAGAACTCATTTAGGTCAGCTGTTTAGGAAATTTACACACACAAGAAAAATTAAATAAGCCTCTTGCTGTATTTCATAGGGATCGACAGGCTCCTTTCAGACTTTTTCTGTGCTACTGATTACATCCTTGTTCTTGTAGTTTCTCCGTATCCCTCTTAAACCCTTATGTAAATGGCTTGTTTTCAACTTTTTACTTATAACAGCAGATGTTGGATAGATGACGTTATAGCTAGACCCTAGGTATTTCCAGACATTGAAAAGATTAGAATTTTACATGAAGTACTCTAGTTTTTGCTCTCCCTGTGTGTGTGTGYGCGCGTGCATGCACACATTGTAACTTTGAGAGTAAGGGTATGGGCAGGCCTGATTTGTGGGCAGAACTTAATGAAAGCTAAATCTGGTTTGGCAGGGCCCCAATCAGTTTAATCCCTGGTCTGCTGATTATCAGCAATGTTATAATTTAATTTGAAGCCTCTATATTTAGAAGGTCAGTGAAGCACTCCCGTTCTTTCATTTACAGAGAGAAGGGAGGGTAGCAGTCGGTTCAAGTGCCTGTCTTCCTCAGTGCTCCAGCAGAGCTAGGTATTAAACAAAAGAGTGCTTGAAACAAGCAACCAAACAAAGCAGCTGGACACAGAAACATAATTACGTAGCTAGGTAGGAGGCCCTTCACGTTAGGAACAGTGTGGTGGGAACTTCCACCTCCTGAACTGGAATGAAGCCATGGCTATCTTGAGAATCATGTTGTATTTCAGTCCCTACCCAAATTTTTCTTGCAGAACTAAGAGGAAGGTGTATATAAAAATCTCGCCTTTGCTGCCAAAACACAGCTCACTCATGAGGGACTCCTCAGTGCTGACAACATCCCAAATGTCTATGAAGGGCAGTTGAGCTGTTTCCTTCCATCCAGTAGAAGGAAGGTGCTGTAGACGCACAGATAGAGGTCTGAACTGTCCATTCACCCCTCTCCATGCAGTATTTTGGAATATTTTAGCACTGCAGCATCTCTGATCAGAAAACTCTGCCTGCAATCCAGCAGAGCTTTGAGGAGATCCATACTTCTGTATACATCCAGGAGTTCCAGATGTCTAGCAGCTCAGCGTGGATAAAGCCTACTCTAGCTGCTGCATGCATTATAATCCTAGACACTTCCGCAGGAAGCAGCCAGATCAACTGCACAATGTGTGTTTTGAGATGGGACCCTTCCAGAAAGCATCAGAAATAGTGTGAATGTGCTCCTCTAGACTGAACAGTTTCTTCTGGTGTGTATGGGCTGCTGCAGCAACCCCTCTCCTCCCCAGATGCCTTGCTTCTCTGTGTCCCTCTGTGCATTGATCTCATTGTGAACAAGCCTCTARTTGCTTGAATTGCTCTTCCTCTTCCCCCACAATGTCAAGAATACTGTTTTCTTACACTYGCCTTATGTTTTGGAATAGAAGAGTGCTTGGTATAGGGAAGGGAAGTGAAAGACTTCCTTAAGCATGGAAATTGGATGATGATATGCAACAATAAGCCTTCTTCATCAGATGTCAGATTATGGTGGCAAGCCCTTCTTATAAGGGCAAGCAGGGCCAGTTTCTGAGAGCATTTAAGTCTTGTTGGTACTTGGGATTTGCAGTGTACAGTCAGATCAAGCTTCTGCCATCACTAAATTTTCTCCTTTCCATCATCAATTTTCTTTGATAGTTTTTATGACTTGTGGACTGTTGGCTATCTGGGAGTTTCTTACACTGCCTATGGTGTTGGTTTTCTGTATGAGATTGGATAGTAATCTTCTTTCAGCCTTTCCTTCACCTTCTCACCTGAATCTCCTTTGCTGGATTTATTCCAGTTCTAGAGCATGTTAGATGACACTCATTAATTCATGCTCTGTCAACACTTTTAGCCAACCAGAATGCTTACTTTAAGAGCAGAGTTTTTTTTTCTGCCAGATACCTGCTCCCTCCTCTGTGGCTCCAGTGGAGTTCTGGTGACATCCAGTGTCTAGTCTGACTTATCACTGGCATGCGTGTGTACATCCTATGCTGACTTCCCCAGGGAATGCTATAAATCTGAAGAATTATTTCCCCCTTAACTCATCTGCATTTGAATGAGGCATCATGCACCATGTCAGCGGTGTTTGTGACATCTGTAATTCACACGTGAAGAAAAAGAAACCTTTGAGGCCAGAGCTCATAGGAAAAGCTTTCCTTAAAAGAAGACACAATTGTGTACAAAGAGAAATGAGAACTGAGAAACAAATCACAGCTTCCATTGGAGATAATGAGAATCTCAGATAGTAAAACAATGTGTAACTTACTGAGGCCAGAGCAGTCCCCTCTCTCCGTTCCCCAGAGAGGCTTGGCAGTTTCTAATACTCACAYGGTCACTGCTTCCTTTCCCTCTCTGAAAGCAACACGAGCCCTGCAGGAAAATGGCTGGTAAAAGGTGCAGAAGAAATGCCAAGGGCAGCAGCACAGGTGGCTCTTGACTTGCTGCTTTGTCACTGCCTGGGGCCCTCACAGAGCAACTCTGTTTTCAGAGATTGGCAGGCGGGAGGACTTCTCTCATAGCCCAGACACTGAGCTCTCAGCTGGAGTTCACRTTGGTGAGTAGGACTTTGCTAAAGCACTGGTGGTGGGAGGTCTGACATAAGCTGATTCTGAGCACTCCAGAGGCATACCACAGGCTAAAAGCAATATTTACCCTCATCCCCACTTTCCAGCCTCATTTAGTTAACTGGGGCAAACACAGGCTGTGCCTCTGTAAGATTTCCTCCCRTGGAGATTCCTGAGGCCCTAGAGCCATTCCTGGAGAGAATAAATAGAAGCCCCAGTTGTGGGTCATTAAACATGAGACAAAGCGCAGGGGAGCGATCTGTTGCTGGTGGGCTAGGAGAGAGAGTAAATGGACCTTTCCATCCCTAAATGCTGTATTCACTCCTCATTACATTCTGGGATGGATCTCACAGGAAGTTGTTGCTGCAGCTGCATGTCCAATGCACCAGCCTTGGGGGGCAGAAAATGCTGTTGCTCTTGCTCTCAGCATCTTCTCTGCCATTTCATAGATCATATTGAAAAACAGTCCTTTCTCAGCAGGACTCAAGAATCCAAGCTTGATGTAGGTGCAAGAGAAGCCTCTGAAATACAGCTTTTTACTTCAGCAGTTTGCAGATATCTGAATTATCAATGATGGGCCTTGGCTTTAAAGAAATAGAACTTTGTGCTTTAATGAATTTGAGGTAGACTCTGCCTCTCTCTACTTTAGAAGAACCCTGAGATGAAGACAAATTTTTTTACCAATGAGGAGGTGAAGGGCATCTGGGCTGAACTGCCAAAACCACTTGATGCAGGGCTTAGCCTGCAACTTCACCTCCCAGGTAGTCCTCTTGCCCCAATCCCTTCTGGTGGAAGATGTGCAGAGCAATAATATGTCAGCCTGCCAAAGGCCAGAGCCAGATAACTCTCAGCAAGGTGGTTTCCCCAGAATGTAGTCCTGATGATCTAATTTTATACTGTTTGTTTCCTTTAATTGATGCATATTGTATAAATTAACTTTGTTTCTGCATAGCTCTTCTCTTTCTCTGTGAGCTTTTATGGCCAGGATAGCCTGGAGAAGGGTAATTAAAACACTGAACCATGACTGTGCCTCTAGCCAAGGAGCAAGAAGACCATATAATATATGTGGGGCTGATAAAGATCTGAGAGCTGGAGAAACAGAGCACCAGAAGATCTGTCTGTGCCCATCAGTCTTACTTAAGAAACCTTTTCTACTCATTGCTGTTGAGGCCTGTCTCTTCTCTGCTTTAAGTGGATGCTAAGTTTAGGAGCCTCTGGGTGAACATCAYCCTTTCAGATACTGGCTCTGTCAACGACGTGGGCAGGTGCTTCTCCAGACGTTAGCAGGAAGCTCCCAGAGTGCTCCAGCAAAACTGCGTGATGTTACCGCGCGGAAGGGCTCTGTCTCCGCGCTTTATTGGCGAGCGCTACCTGGGGACGCAGCTGAAGTGTCTCCCTGCCCCTTAAGACAGGTAGCTCTAAATGGGTATTYGTGCTTGTTTTGCAAGTCACACACAGGGTTGAACTGTGGCTTTTCTAACCCTGCGTGCATTGAGGAACAGGAGAGAGCTGCTGCCCGGGACCGGAGGCGCAGGAGTTAACTCCGTGTTCGGCTCTGAGGCAGTCTTAAAGAGACTTTTTCAGAAGGCTGCCTCCTTCCATTACAGGCCTTTTTCACTATTGTTCTTTCAAGATAAAGAACTTGGCTCTGTAAAGGAGTAAACCAAGCACTGTTTTATTGCTACCAGCTGAATAGTAAAAAGCCAAGCATAACCCATTTGCTATTGTGCAGTGGTTAAAATCCAGCTCAGTACTTTGCATTCCAAGACATCCTCCCTCATCCTTTTTCATAAGTTTCCTCACAAGCAGTAAAAATATCTTGCAAATGACTTACTCCCAGCCACAAAAGCCCCCRTGTAAATATGCTGGTGCTCAATTGCTGAGGGGAAGCGATTGCACAGCAGCAGCTATAGGAATCTTTCTTTAATTTAAATGAGGCAATCGCCTTCCGCATCTGTAAACGCACTCTAATGTTAACCTCAGACTGCAGGCTAGTTACCTTCAAAACAAAATCAGATTATAGCCATGTTGATGTTAATGCCTTAGGTCTTAGCTGAACRAAACCTTACTCTGGGTATAGTCTTTTTAGATATTTGTGGTTACAGCCTGCATTCCTMTATCTGTAAGTATCTGGCTATTCAAGTATGTAACCAGGTGTAAGTTGAAGTCACTGAGTATCAGAGCTCTATTGAAGTTCTCCTTTTTCCCTATTTGTGGTCAACTTTACCTCTGTAGCCCATGTTCTCCCACGGGGCTGTGTTTTTTCAGCAGTAAGTGCCTTTTTCTATCRGTAACCAGGTGCGCTCTTTAAGGCCAGACAAACTGGAGGCCTGGCAGAGGCTGTGTGCAGTAACTCTACAGGGAAGGCAGGAGGCACTGTGGGGGCAGGTACTCTGTACTCTTTTCTCTCTTTTTTTTTTTTTTTTTCCTTCCATGCAAAGCTGTAGGCTTAGAGAGAGAGGCCAACTGGAGCTGTGATGGACAAAAGATTCCCTGTGAAAAGGGCACTGGGAACAATGGTGCTTAAAATCCTCTTCTCTTTGCACCATCCTTMAGGTCTCTTCTAGAGAACCTCAGTATAGGTAGATGTTTTCAAATCCTTTCTCCCACAYTACCTTCTCTTCTCCTTTGGCTTAATTTCCATTTGCCAGGTGTGGCTGTGAGTCTTCTTGTAAGATCAGCAAATCCAGTCCACTTTCCTGTCTGTCCTTTCCCTCAACAATTTTTGTATCACTACTTCCTAAGACATAACAAGTGTTACCACTCATGAGTGCAACTAATGATAGGAGAATAAGATCACCAGGCTTTCTTCTTTGTCATTTTTTTCTTCATGAAGAACTCCCAATGCATTTGCATTCTTAAAATTCACATAAAGAGAAAGATCAGGATACATAACTCCAAATAGGGAAATAACAGTCTAACTCCCCGTACTCTGAACCCAGTAAGATGCATTTCTGAGTGTAATTCTTCTTCTGGGGACTCTGAGAACCATCAGAAAAGGGCCTATAGGGTTGGATTCCCTCTGTACTTGGAGCAGAGGTTGTCAAAATGTCTCCATGGATGTACAGACAGTGAGGACAACTGCTGAATCCTACAGAGCTTATTGCATCCCAACGTTTTGGCAGTAGTTGCAGCAAGCAAGAGTTAAAAATGTTGGTGAGGTCCCAAGCTCTTTGGCATTCACCAGTTCCTTATGCAGATGGGGAAAGTTTTGGCAATCTTGCAGTGGCTCTGTCCTTAGCATGCATTCACTTCAATTAATTAAAATGAAGATGAGATTCCCAAACTCATTTAACTTCCTAAGCTTTGTTCTCCAGGGACTGATAGTGGAAAAACAGCTGGGGACCCAATGTGTCCTTTAGAAGGGGATGAAATGCAGTTAATCCTCGTTATATCAAAGGGAGCGGAAATGAGAAGTAAATTCCCATTTGAAAGGATGTTTTTTTCTTTCCCCTCATGCATTTTCCCCCCTCTGTTTTTCCATACAGGAACTTTCTTGTCCAGAAAGGTTAGAAGATAATTGTAGCCTTGATTGTTTAAAWATTAATCTGTGCTTTAATATTCATTTGTGTGTGTGAAAGAGAAAGACAAGTGCACTGAAAATCTTACAAATGTACTTTTTATCCACTGGATAGAGCTGCTTCAGAGTGTGCAGTGAGGTTAGTCAAACTCAGAGATGTTATGTACTTTGACAAGAGTGGTCTATTATGGTTTTCAGAAGAACTAACCTGCAGCAGCTCTGCAATGTTAGATGGATACGTAGGGCCTGAGTTTACCTCAAATCCATTCATTACTGTTCCTAACCYGGAAAAATTCACTTTTTGAACTAAAAGTCTTTGCAGAAGTGATATCTGTGTTACAGATAAAACATCTGTAAACATCTTCCCTTATGTAAAGAGAAAAATCAGAGGTCAGGCTGACAAGATGGACCTTGAGCTTCTGTCTCTGGAGGAAGAGGTGTTGGCACTCTTCACTTYACAAGTGAAACATGTGAGTTGAGGCTAATGTAAATCTAGAGTARAAGTGTGCTCATTCTCTCTCCAAATAAACCTTTGAATAGCTGGTTATTATTTTGAAGCAATTTTGCRCTTTGATTCAGCAATGAAGCTGCTGAAACAAAACAGAAGTGAACTGCAGAATAGTTAATATAGCAGAACAGTTGTAGGAGGCATGCATCATTTCTAGTCTTTGGGTCCTACTCCTCACATGAAGGAGTTAACCCTCCTCCAACCAGGGAAAAGTGCTATCTGTGAACTAACTGTTCACTCACACTCCAGCTCTGAATATGGAGGACATGTAATAAACTATTTGCAAACAAGCTCCAGCCTAAGTATTAAAAATTTATAAAGGGTCTGGAAAATGCATTTGAATAATGAATAAATAAGAGGACAATTTTTGTCAAGAAAGAACAGGCAAAATTTCACTGCGCATTTATTCAACCTTTAACTGGCATTTCCCACTAAAGTAGAGCATGAGACTAGAAGAGCTGGAGCCCCTGAGGCAGAAGTTTGGGATGCCCTGGTAGCAGTACGATTGAGGAAGGTGGTTGACCCAAGTCTAGCAGAGCAGTGACTTGCTCTAGTGACATTTGGCTAGTGCCACATGGTGTGATAGAGCTGCACTGAGGAAGTTTTCATAGTGACTGCTCACAATGTGCTCAGCTATCTCCCGTGATAGCTCACAGTTTCGCACACAGCTTTTGTGGCTTTGCAGTTCTTCCAAGTAGACATGAATGAGAGAATGAGCAGTTCCTCAGAAAGCAGCAAGTTAATTACTGGTGCCAAAGCATTTTACCATAGCAATGGGTTAAGTGAAGGTCACACCAGGGAACCTATGCCCATGCACACAGTTTTCCTTTTCTTCAGTGGGATACGGTACATCCTTACCTGAAATTGGAAGTGGAAATTGAAAATCTACTTTTAAAAAGAGTAGATGTAGAAACTATGTTTCTAAGGTGTTTGAGATAAATCCTGCAGCTCCTGCACGCCTGATCTGTGCATCTAAATAAGTATTGGCAAGGACTTTAGAGCTCTAAAGAAGCTTTTCTAAATGTATGAGTCATATACCGCTTAATCATTTAGATACTGATGAGGAYTGTTTGCGCATTCTCCTCCTTTTTGGTAAATTGAGTTGACTTTTTTGGGGAAAGGCAAGTGTTGGCTTTGCTGTGAGGTGGAGCTGCTCTGCAGCTGCTTTTTAAAACCARGCTGTTCTTCCTTGAATCTACCATTAAGAATCACCCATAAGTGTTGCTTCCTGCAATGGAAGTGCTTTCCATTTACAATAAGAAGTCATGAGGCATAGGGAGATTGCAAGGGGAAAAAAAGGGATAAAGAGAGGGGAAGCATGTTCTAATTTTTTCTGGGAAAGGGATTTATGCATTTGTTTTATATCATGAATTTGCTGACCAGATTCTATTTTATTTTTGTGTTTTTAACTACATTGTTGTTCTCACCTGTTGAATTTTTCTGAGGAAGCTGTGGAATTTATAGGAGTTGCATATCCTTTTCAATATTTGTCTCATTCTGCCCCAGTTTTGATATTTTTCTTTGGATAAAATGTTATTGCCACTCTGTGGGCTTTGGTATTCTCTATTTAACAAACATTACTTTTACGCTTTCTCTTTGAATCTTATGGAGAATCACMGTCCACCTAAAATCTGAGGCAACTTGGAAATTGTGTTAATGAGCAGTTGCCTTTCTTGTACTTATGCAGTGCGAACTTCCAAACAACTTGGGGGTTGAATGTATCCCTGTGCTTGATCCTATTTCATGCAAAAAAAGAAAGAAAAAAAAAAGTACTCCTTTTGCAAAGCTAAGGTTTAGAAGTACTCATAAAACATGAGAGAGAATAGATCAAACAATGACCTAGATGCTCTGGATGGGGTGAACTGAACTGAGAATATGTCTGAAGATGGGAAAGCAGAAATACATCTAGGGTAATGTGGTCAGCTCGAAGATTGCCCTGTGGCTCTCCTTCCAGGGGCTGCTCTGGAAGGCAGGATCTCGGAGGTTCAAAAATGCAGCAGCCACACTGCAATTAGAAGGGATGCTGTGAAACTGCTCAAGACTCTAATGGATGTGTCAGTTTTGCATCTCTTGTGACTAAGATTTTGCTCTTGGGATGAAGCTGCCTGAATTTTTTAGACCTTCAGGACCTTCTGTACCTTTTATCTTTGATTTGATTGCATCTCATCTTTCTTGCAGCCTTTGATTTCCCAAGTGAATTAAAGTTCCAAATGTCATATTGCTGAGGATTGGCAGAAAAGGGGGTTTAAAAGGACCTAGTTTGGAGCAATAAGAACCACACACATACAGCATTGAGCAGCTCCCAGATGTGGCTGCTTCATTTAATTGCTGAAATCAGAGCTTTTGGAGATGGGTTTCATCTGAAAGTCTGATCTCCTAAAGTGAAAGGTATAGGACAACATTTGCTCATCCCCTGGAGATGCTGCCAGAAGTCTGTCTCTGATTAGCAATGTTAATAGAGTATTAACATAAGCTATGCCAGAAAGAGAAACTGTAGAACACGTTATCATCAGGAGAGCCAGCTGTGTAAAGGCGTGTAAAGATGATGATAAATGTAGTTTGTGGCTTGGGGAGCAGGCTGCTGAACTGTTCCAGCCCCTAATCCAGAAGGAGCAGAGTGGGGACGGACAAGCCAACCTGCTGTTCTTCCTGCCACTGTACTGAAGAGGGATGGAGCAAGGAAAGAGCAGAACAGATGTTACCGTTATAAGAACAGGGAAATGAAGGGGACTTCCCAGCTGAGTCGAGCTTTTTGCTGTAACAGACTGAATGCTTTTGGCCCATCTCCGTATTTAAACTGTTTAGGATCCTGCCTTTTGCAAACTCTATGAAAGGTTGATCCAGAGTCTAAGTGTGGCTCTGGTTTGTATTCTAAATATCTCTAGAGATACTTTTCACAATTTATTCCTGTTCTGTAGTGTTTTTTTTTTTTTCCCCTCTCCCTTGACTCAGAGTCTGTGAATGGTCTGGCCTGAGAGTGAGGCCCAAAGATATTGTAAAGGTACTAGTTTCCTCTATTGCCTTGTATTCTTCATAGCTGAAGCCCTGCAAATCCAGACACGCATGCCCCAGTATATCCCTGATGCTTTCCATGTTGCCAGTTGACAGAAGCTTGTTTCTCTGAGTTGTGTTTGAAATCCAGAGCTTTCAGGTGACAATCTCAATAAGTTAGCTCCTTCATTTATACTTTCGTGGTGATTTCTGCTTTGTCTTGTGAAGAGAACAGAGAATTCTAGATCTAAGGCACAGAGCTCTGGAGCATAAAGCTTGTGCTTTAATGTGGCAGGACCAACAGGTACTTTGCGAATGAGCCAGGCAGCACTAGATCCCATTGATCCAAGATTGTTTACATAGTCTCATGACAGAGCTACACATTTCACCCACTGACCTTTTCGACATTTCCCTGGTTTTCCTCCTGCAGGAGCACTTCAGTGGCAAAGCGCCACACTCTACTGAACAAACTTGGCATCCTGTCAAGCTGACTTATTTGATATGTATTTACACTTGTAGAGTTCTAGGACTCTCCTGGCAATTGAGCTTCCTTCCTGCCTACGTAAATGATTCCATTATTAGCTTTGCTTAGTTGTTGTTCTGCATCTGCTTGCTTTCATTTTCAAAGCTGCCAAAGGCGGTTGCAGGTGTCAATCTTGATTTGTGCCCAGAGCATCCTGAGCTCTCTACCTCACTCACCAGCTCTGATGATGAGCTATGCTCTTGAGCTCATCTTGGCTGAATGTGCAAGGGTCCAGGAGGTGAGCAACAGCTGGGCATTTGGCCCGAGTGACTTCACAGGAGCTGCGTGGCGTGTAGTACCTGAGCTCAGGCCCTCTCTTTCTACTGAATATCTGTGTGGCCTTATCAGTCAAGATGAAATGAATCCTGGGGTTGCTATGTATTGTATATTGTGTAGTCCTGACAAATTATGACTCTAAGTATTAMATGGAGAAACTGAAAATGAGAGGCTGAAGATGATGATCAGCAAGAGGCAATGCATTRCATCTTTTCAAAGCTTCAACTCTAAACAGTGAAAGAATCTTTCTTTAGACACGTGGTACTGTGCCTGTCATCCATCCTATAGTGKAATGGTAAGGAAGGGATTTGTTTCTCTTTCACAGCCCAAAACCAAAAAAAAAAATGAAGTGTCTTAAGAGAGTGCCATTGCTCTGGGTGGCTCTGCAACAGYAGAGTACCAACACCAATAACAGGTGGGGAGAGAGGTGATTCAAATAACCAGMGTCTGATCAGCTGTATTAAGGTATCATGTATGGATCACATCTCACACAGAGCTCATGCCTAGTACAGTGCCTATGAAGTGAACATMATACGATTTGTAAAGTTTTATTGCTGTGTTGTCAAGACATTAAAAATAGGGAAGATCAAAATTGCTGAGCTAGGAATTAAGGTACACACTTAACGAGAATCTTGATTTCACCCAATGCTGAGCTGGTCTCTGGGACTGTGCAGACCACATCTGCACAGTCCCAACCTTTTCTGGGTGGAAATGGAAACATACATGCAAGTACCGAACCGAGGATGTACTGGAGATGYGTTAGGCCATTGGTCTTGTATGTGTATGGACTTTTGTACAGCCTCCCAGCCAGAGCAGAACGTAGTTCTGTTAAGGGAATCTCAGAGACGGGGGGAGCTGTAGGGAGGGTGGCTTTCCCAGCATGTTCAACTTTCAATAGGTGAAAGTGCTGCAGATCAKTGTCACTTCTGATAGACTATTCCAGATCTCTTTGCAAGCTTTTGCAAATTTTCTGTGCAGGAAAAGCCATCAGGCTTCTTGGAATTAACTTCTATTTTGCGTTTGAAAACTGTTCGAACCAAAGCATTTCTGCTAGAAAAAAAAATCTGAATCTCACCTTACCTGGCTGGGATCTGGCTCTATAGCGGAGCAGGGGGGCCTGCTAGAATAGGAGTGGATTTGTTTCCCTCTTGGGTGGGGGYCCGACAGGAAAGGTTTCACGAGATGGAGGAGAGTCAAAGAAAGTGAAACTGAGCAGTCAATTTGCTAGCTGCAATCTTTGATCTGTGGCTGTCTGCAAACARAATCGGAGCTCTGTGATTAGATGTACATGCTCATTATGTCTTGTACTCTCCAAGCAGGCATTGTACATACAGCACAATGTATTCCACTTCCCTCTGCCCAAATATCTTTTTCATCTATATTGTATTAAGACCTCAGCCTATCATCGGGGAAGAAAAAAAATACAATTTTCTTATTGTGCAATGCATTTCATTCCCAGCTGCTGTATTAAATTTATTCCTATTTGAAGTGGTGTCTATGAGTATAAATCATTTAAGTTTATATGTTTTTGTTGCTGTGGCAACTGTTTGACTAATTGAATTCCAAAGTGTCTCTCTCTATTTCAAAGATATGATAAAGGGCACATATATTCTTAGCAGCAGGAGTCTGAAGCAAGAATGGGGGGACAGGCAGCCCTACCAAAATGGCATGTCCTCAGTCATGCATAGGCCACACAGCAGCACCTTTGGCAACCGGGGAGCAGGGCAAAGGCTACAGAGGAGTCATAGCTACTCTATAAGTGGCCTGTGTGAGTGGCATACTCAGAAATGCCATTAGTGTYCTTAGCAGGATGGAAAAGGCATGAAAAGCCAGCCACTGTGGCACTGGGAAGGTTGTTTCCTCTTTCTGCCTCAGTTTCCCCATCCTTCATCTGGTTTTGGTACCTGATGGACTTGAAGTGCCAGAGTACTTTGTGGTTATAAATATACCCTGGTTATAAGCTCCTTCTCATTGGGGGACCTTGCATGAGCTCCTGGAGTTTGTCTGTTATCTGGGATCATGCATGTGCTCCCAGGGTATTTCTTTCTCTGTCGGTTTTTAGGAGGAAAAACCTCTTCGCAGCTGTTGCAAAGGGCTAGGGAATCCTGGCATGTCCTTAATTCCTACTAGGCTGTCCTGTGGGACTTGCTGGGCCAAATTCAACTCTGCTGCATGAGAATTTGTTTTTTGGCTACAAACTGCAGGTAGGTGGCAGGCCTAGATTGAGCCAGGAGGACAGAGACATTAAAGGCTCACTCTTTGCAAGGGAATTTGTCCCAAGAGGACAGAAGGTGCAATTCCTTTGCAGGCAGAAATTTCCAGGTAAGAGCCTGCCTGTCTTGTGGTATTCCCCGCTTGCTTTGGCCATTACTGTGCTAGCCTAGAGAGAGCTCCTTTTTTTGTGTTAATTATGTAGGTGTTTATTACTGCCACAAAATGTTAATAGACAGCCTAATGGAAACCACGCTGGCTAATGAGAAGCTCCTGCATACCTGCTGCTTTTCTGTGGGAATAATGACAGCAGGAATTCGATAGGAAATAATTTCCCACACTCCTGCCTCATGCTCTTTTTACCTTGCGAATGCTTTGTGCCATTAACCTTTTGTCTGTCTCTCTCTGCAACCTTGGGGAAGGCTAGGGCTTTTCTCTTCCCCGTTCCCAAAGGGGATGGAGGGAGCTACGTGCCCTTCTCGCTTCCTTAAGGGTAAGCTATGAGGTGTTTTATGGAGCTTGAAAAGGTTACTGTGTGTGACTGAGCCAGTTCAGAGCAGCTGTGCAGGAGTGAGGCACAGGGATCCATGAGCAGATCCAATCCTTTCCTCGCTGGGACGCCTGCCAGCCCAGGGGGACACCAGGAGATTGACAGCCCAGTTTTACGCAGTCTCTGCCACTGTTTATTTTGGTGTGCCATTATTCCCAGTCACATTAGATGCTCCATCAGCCATAGAGTGCTCCTGTAATCACRTCCTCTTGGGCTAGGCAAAGACAAATATCAGGAGCACAGGGAGCRGGTAGAACAAGGTGATTCCCAGGGAACATGGTTCCCGGGGGTGAGTTGTTTTTTCTTTATTGTGTTTTTACTGAATTCCCAAAGGTCTTTGATTCATTATTGATTTAAGGCATTTCTGTAAGGGATCTCTGTCCGTCAGGTCACCTGGCCAGAGTTAATGAGGCTGAAATAGCCTCTAGTTTGTTATATTGATACAGGGAAAGAAAGTGGAGCTGGAACTGTGTTTGAGGGCTGAGCGGGCAGTCTGGTTGTGGGGCTCAGAAAGCTGCAGGAACAGTTAGCYAATACAGTATTTACTGGGGAGAGAGCAGGCAAAGTCTGGGCTTCTGGAGCACGGGAGCAGGAGTAGGCAGAAGCATGGTGGGTAGGAGTTGTGGGGCATGTGCACGTGCTCATCGTTGGGAGGATCGTGCATGCTGGGAGGGTGTTGGTGGGAGGTCACATGAGTGCTGCGCTGGAGGTGTGATGTATATAAGGATGTGTAGTGTCTCAGAGGAAGRGTGTCCTAGGGACAGCAGSAGGGTGGATGTAAATCTATGCCTGCACTGAGTCTGGGGTATCACTGTTAAGAAAAAACAGTGTGTGTGTGTRTGYGTATGCATTCAGAGACAGCTACCAAGACCATACCTTGTCTGCATARGCACTGCATAGTTGGAGATTATGTGTATGAGCTGGGTGGCCTAAGGAAAGAGAGTTTTTGTGTGGTTTTGTGTTTCTCGGTATGAAGGAGGAATAGATGGATGGGTTTACTGGGTGGGCTGAGGAGTTTGTGTGTTTGCACAAGAAYGCAAGGAACTGTGGATTTGAGTATGACCAAGAGTGCACAGGAAGGAGTGAGGTACGCTTGTATGTACACACATAGGAGAGGAGCACGGACCTCTATTTCCATAGGGAAGCAGAAGTCTTCCCTGGCGGAACAATCAAAAAACCCACCCACCAAAGTCCAAACTCAGGGGATAGAACCATCTGAGATGTTGAAAAGCTGTATAGCTGAAGCTGTGCATGAAATAAGACTGTTCACCAGCTGCTATGGGAACTCCCAGTTGGGGCCAAGTTTCCTGATCTTTTCCCCRGTGGGCAGAAATTTTATGCTTCTGTTTTTGCTGGGGGAAAAAAAGGGTGGGGGGTCTCACTGCTGCAGAAAGAGCGAAATGCTTCCCTCACGGGCCATCTTAGCGAACAGTTGTGAAAACACCAGATTTCTTTGTGAAGGTGGGAATATGCAATGATGAGGAACTGCAAATGAGCCATGTTGCAGGGTCCATATGGAGCTACTGGTAGGAACTCAACACCATGCTCTTGGAAGCCTTTCAGGAAAGGCATTTGGATAATAGCAGAGAAGCAGCTCGAGGTTGGCTCTCAGTAAAACACAATACCATAAAAATAGAATCTGAGCATCTTCTGTCACCTGGACACCAGTACCCAGATCCTGTCAAGTGATTTCTCTGGCATCCATTYCCTCTGCCTTGAATTTAACAGGTGGTGCGGATTATTTTATGACCAATAGATATCCATGCAGACAYTGTGAAATTCTAATCAGAAAAATTTATAACATTAAGGCAGATATTGTATAGCAGGATATAAATAAATAGAAATTGTCAGTCAAATTCTGGCAGCTTGAGTCTGGTGTCAGTTGCAGTAAATTAACTCTTACTTCACAAATCACCTTTACAGTTTTACTCAGTAAGTGTATCTCTGTAAAGGCTTTTTTCAGCTTGTAATGGTAAATATCTTCTGGTGTTGATGACTTTAGTATGAAAATGAAGTGTCAAGAGTCGAGGTAACGGGAGCAACAGTGGAGGATTTTGCCATATTTTTGAATCATGTTCCCAGCCCCAAGCTTTACTCAAAAGACGAGTTTAGATGTTGAACTCRTCAAGGCAACAACAAACTGACAACACAAGCAGAGAAGTTACTGAGTCCTTCTAAGTCAAGGAGAGCTTTCTGCACTGTGGCAGGCTTGCTTAATGTGCTGATGTGGAGACCACTGACAGAGGGGAGGACTATCAAGGACTAGGATGAAGTGAGCTCTACCCAGAGGCAGGCAGGAAGAATTCATCAAGTCAATAGTGACACCATTARTTCTTGCAGTTGGGTCTGTATTTTGCCTGCGTTTCATTATAACCATTACACTTATTGGCCTGACCAACAATATGTGAGCCCTAAAGCATCATTTGGAGACTCCTGTTGGGATGGCTGGAAACGGCATTAACTTTCAACACAGACTTTTATGAATTAAACTATGGAATAAAAAGGAGAGGAGAACTAACTAGTAGTAGTTTTGTACTTTATTTGAGAAGAGAGCGCTACATAAACTATGTCAGGAGGGTACAGGTTTACACACAGTTTCTTCAATCAATAAATGGAATTATTAACATAACATTGAAGATATGATACCTTGAAGAAGACATAGACGCATGACCAAGGAGTATTTACAGCTCTAACATCCAATATATTTTATATTTAAGAGAGAGAGAAACGTGTGTGCGCATCTGTGCACACAGATACAGCTGTGTATATGTGGTGCACGCACGTAGATAGGTATAAAAGGTTTTTTAAAAAAAACTTACATAATTCAAGAAATGAGTCTGCTTTTCATTTGCAGCAACTGACTATTTAAATGTGGAAATGGTTCCAGTTTGTGGTGGGTCTGGAGTAGAGGTTTCAGTCTGAAATCTCTACTCTCCAATGGTCGTTGGCTGAACCTGAAGGATGCCTCTGATGTGTAGTGGGCTGTGGTGGTGGTGGTGGGATGTGTGAGGTGAATGAAAGAGAGGACAGTGGAGTAATGGGGAAAAGGGGGCGCGTGGCCTTTGGGGCTGCGGCAGTAATGTGGAGATGAAAAAAAATGACCTTTGGTGATGCCATTAAATCATCCTTTATACTAAACATAAATTATCGACACAGTTCTAAAAAAATAATTTTCTGTTTCATTTCAAGGTTGGGGAGAGAGGAAGGGACAAAGCAAGGTGGGAGGGGAGGGGAGGGAAGGTCTGGGAAAAGTGAATACCTCAGCACTTTAAAAGGTCCCTTGACCTCACTGCAAATCCTTAATCTAAAAAGTCTTGTAAGTCTGATTAACACTGTATCGGTTGTCCCCTTCCAGCGAAGCAGGGTGCTCAGTACACGTAATGTGGCAGATAGGGGAGAAGCAGGGACCCTACATTGGCCGATATCCAGATGAGGGTTCTTCACACTCTGAGCTGGAGCCAGTAGAGATGGAGTGGGCAGGCRGAGATCATGACTACCTTGCTTTTTCCAGGTTCTTGTTTGAGGGCAAAACCTGGCTTGTTTCCAGCAGGGGAGAAAGATGAGTCCTGGTTTGGAGAAGGGGAGACTGCATGATGGAAAAGGTTGAGAACCAGCAATTCAGGTAAAAAATGGCAAATAGGATTCAAATGATGCAACAGAAGCCCCAAACTGAGCAAACGCACGGATTGGTGCATACGGTAAAAAAAAAGACTGCCAAGAAAAAAAAACAACTCAACAACCATCACCAGAGATTTTATGCTCATGCAGTGTTTCAGTGATGTTAACAAAGATTGAAATAAGCTGGTTTAAATAATAGTAACAGCTAAAACTCCACCAAAATGTCTCTGTGAGATCCATCTCCATCTTCCTCTGAGCCACCTCTCCGGCAAAGTGAGCTCTGGACCAGCACCTTCTAGGGACCAAGCCTGCCTGCATGGCTGAAAGGCAGTTCGTTTGGGAGTACAGGCAGTTTCCTGAGCTTTAAGTGAACCCATACAATCTTCTGGAGAAGAGTGGGTGTTTCACATCCATGGCTGTTCACAGCTGGATTGTCAGCATGGGAAACCACAGTGATTACACCGCTTTGGCTGTCATATAACCTACTCAACCCACTGAAACTCCATTTTGAAACACATCTTGAAGGCCTCACAACATCCTCCAGATGAGAAAAATCTGCATCCTCAGCCTTCCCTAGAGGAAACCTTGCCTTCTTGCCTGACCCAGAAGAGGCAGTCGGAGCTGTAATGCTTATTGAAAGCTAAATCAATGTCAGTCATTTGCCTGCACATAAATCCTTCATTTCTCTTGAAATAACATACGTAAAATAGCACTTTGTTAACACAAAGTAGGGGAGGGGAGGTTATTCAGTGTATTTATTTATTTATTTTTGTTTCACTTTAAGCCTATCTATATGAAGCTCTCATGCAAGAAATTGCCTCCCAGTTTAGCTGAAATTTTAAAGGACGTTTCTAAAAAGAAAAAGAAATAGGTAATTTTTTTCATATGGAGAATTGGTTGGGCATGAGAGTTGGGGAGGGGGAGTGAGGGATGCTAAAACAAGCCAGCCCACTTGTACAAAAGCCAGAGCCATCAGAAAGCAGAATACATCCAGTGAAGATTAGGATGTTTGTAAGGCCTTGAGGTGGGGGGTGGGGGGCTAGGAGAAGCTCAGCAAGGCTGAAGGTTTGAAGAAACTTTCAAGACTTCTTCAAACAAGTGCACCTTGTTCTGTAGTGTGTGCTTCCTCACATTCGTCACTCTTTGATGGGGACTCTCTTTTCCCTTTCTGCAACTCACTTCTGACTTTCAGCATGCTCATGATCAGCACTCCTCACTGGGAATTGAGATCTTGCCCATTGCTTTCCTCTCYCCATGTTCCATCCAGCTTCCTTGCTCCCTTCTTTTAGGACTCTTTTAGCTCTCTGAGCTTTGTATTACATCATCCTTGCCATCCTCTCTGAGCTCATCCTTTTTGATTTCCAGCTGGTCCTAAGCATCAGAAATCTGTGATTGGTCCTCAACTCATCATTTGCAGTATTGTTACTCACAATTTCTGAGGTCTTGTGTCTTGGATACTTCCCAGWCCTCATGGTCTCTAAGTCTCAGTCCGGATGCCTCATAGTAGTGACTGCCATACATCAMAGTGGATATCAAATAATTGCTGCTGAGGAAGTAGGGAAAGGAAAGATGTCCATCTGTCTGTCCTTTCTGCTTGCATGTCCCTGCCCAAGAGCTAAGGTTAGCTCACGGCTTGCTCCTGAGGTTGGCCAAGTATCCTACACATTAGTATTTGGTTCAGACGCAACTGAGGACCAATAGTAATACAATATTGCTMTAAAAATACAATAATTATGATCATAGGACCAGCAAGGGAGTGAGGGGAGGAAGAGCATGGAGTTGATTTTCAAAGTTTGTTAGAATGCAGAACCAGACACATCAGATAGAATTTGTCTGCCTTGTGCAGCCTTAGAGCAGGGCTGAGGTTTTTGGATGAGATGAGAAGGCTTTTATACGCTGTGTGGCTGARAACCACTATATTGTTTACAACTACTCATTTCTTTGTGTGGTCACAACAGGATATTTTCCTATATTCAGATAAACAGATCCAAAACCAGGGCAATGATCACACTTCATGTTTACTGCATGTAACGGAGTCCAGGCTGGCTGAAGGCAGGAAYGGTGATGTCTCTCTGACAATGCAGGTAGTAAAGCTCCAGGCCAGCTACATAACCCCCTAGGTTAACAGAGCAGTAAAAAGGTAGCAGATGTGGGCACCCAGCAACTGTGATGCTGCCACTACCATTTCCAGGGTGCATTAACAGTACTGCTCTACTTGCGTGACTTGGATGTGCTTCTCATTTCTTGTATGTTCTCACCAAGCTGATACTATTCAGAATGTATTCAGCCCTAATTTCCAGGCATATCCTCTTCAGTCTGATCCAGAAAAACAAGTGGAACAAAATCCCAGGTACGTGGGCTGAGCAAGTTAGATACTGAAGTACCCATCCTTTCTGTACATGAGATATGACTACTTCACCTGAAGTTTTGGTTGTTGCCACCTGCTCTTCAGATGTCRAGGTATAGGTATAGACCTTCATATAGATGTTCATTTCCAACTGAATCTTTTCTGGCAACTCTCCATTACATAATGATAAGGTAGAATTTTTAACAATGTGGCTTTTTTATGGATTGAAGTTGAAATGTCTTTTAGAGACCACAGTCTTATTTATATGTCCCTTCCTTTGGATATTCCAAGATTTGTCTATTTGTCCTTTACCACTAGTAACTTTAKCTGATGGTCAAAGCTGAATCAGATGATCTTGCCATTAAAATAAAGAACTTGCTTCTAAACTACTAACTATATAATATTTCTCAATTTGTCAAACTGTTCCAATAGATCTGACTCTAGAAGACAGGAACATCTCACAGTTCAAATAAGAGGTGAAGCCTTCAGAAGTAGAACCACCAGTGTGGAAAGGAGTAGGACAGATGATCTGATCCTGGAGGGAAATTTTTTCTCTTCAGTACTGCCCTGTTCACACTGCATTTTAAGATATTCTGCCTCCACTACTTGGAAACAGATAATAAAATCTCAGATTTTACAAAATAAAAAAAAATAAGAAAAAAAAAAAAAAAAGAAAAGGAAAAAGAAAGAAAGGAGGGGCACCGGAAAAAAGCCTGGCAGCCGGTCACCGTTTGCTGCGGGCGTGAGCAAGGGCCACCGACGGCCGGGGGAGCGCGGAGCGGGAGCGGGAGGCGGCGGGCGCTGTCCGCGGTGCTGACGGCGCCGCCCGCCCGCGCCGCCCCCGCGGGGCCTGGAGCCACCGCCGCAACCCGATCCTGCCGGCCGGCAGCAGGCCCCGGGAGGGGGCGGGGGGTGTGTGGGGGGGTGTCTGCTGTAGGGGGGTAGGTGGAAACAGGTCAGCAAAAGCATTTTCTTCCTCACTTCCCTCAACAGCTGCCCTCATCCTGTCCTGGCAGTTTGATCTGCAGGGGTGTGGGTTCAGAGGTTCTAAGATCTGCTAAAACCTCATGCTTGCCAGGAGCTTTTTTTCTCTTACTCTTGATGGGAGGGTGAACTAGCTTCTGTTTTTCTGTGARCAATACTTGCACCAAGGGGCTTTTAGAGAGGTGTAAAAGAGGGTATGCACCAAACACTTGCTGCTGAAAAAGTGCTGAGCTACAAAGCTGCTACATTATGCAAAAGGATATGATCTTGCTCTCCCCCTTCCAAATCTGCCTCTTACCTTAATTTCAGATTTCAAGAAAGCTGTAAGCCAGGATTTGCTCTGCATTAGCAGAAGAAGAAGAAAAAGGAAATTAAAAGTGAGGGAGGTTTGTASGATAGAAAGTGGCTCCTGTCTTGATGGCCAATTTTCTTTGTTGACAGGGTGAATACTCTGAGTCTTTTCTCACATACGATAGTGGATTTTCTTATATTATAAACTAACTAATCTCTTCCGATACAATCTTTGTCTTTTTTTTCTCGTAGACGTTTTCCTATCTCCTGCTGTTCTGTTCCTAACATCATAGCGATCCTTAGTGCCTCTTAGTATCCACAGTTTTTACTGACTTCAGACAAAGTTATGGATGTTCAACCCCTTCAAGGTTGAGCTAGCATTACACAAGAAGGTTTAGTTACATAGGAACAACAGTTCAATCCCTTGCTGATTATTTCTATTGTCTCAATCTAGCTATGTAAGAATGATGCTGGACTAGAACAGATCCCAGCTGGAATCAATCCCAACTGTCTCTCCAGCAATCAGAGCAACCTGCTGGGGGCTGAGTAACAGCTGAATTCTTGGTGAGAGAAATTACAGGCATAAAAACAAAATCAAATAGACTCCTTCTGCTCATTCAACACTTCAGAACATATTTATAGGTAGYACTCATAGGATCTTAAAAAACTGAGTTTAAAAAGAAATTGCATTGTTGGAGAAAGCAACTTTCCTTTTCTGTCACTTTCACTATCTTTGCYCSGAGGAAAAGTGGGAASATAGACACTCACTTATTACCCTTTYAGCCCTGCTATCTCCTCTTTGGGCTGTTCCAAAACCCCTGAAATGGATCTGTGAAAATGAGGAGATTTGAAGGTCATCTTAAGGCCATCAGAACTGGAAGAAGAATATGAGAGAGAAGCTCACCTGCTGATGAAAAGCTGGGGACTTCTTGCTGTGTGAAGCTGGGAAGGACCTACTAGGGGAACAGATGGCCTTTTAGTCTGGCTCCTGGTTGAGTCTGTTCCTTAGACCCCTCCATTGCATCCCTCTCCCTCTGCTCCCAATTCCTGCTGTCAGTGGAAGTAAAAGCTAAAGAGAAATCTTAGCACTAATGAAAATCCCTATGTAAAGGACAGATTTCAATCATTTTCTTTTTTTTTTCTACATTTATCTTCAAGACAGACAGATCCTAATTCTGGCCTAATATAAGTAGATGGGGGAGCCACACAAACCACAGTTTTGTGCTCCTTGGTGAATGCATCAAAGTAGGAACAAATTAACAGGACGGACTGACAGTCTTTCCCTCTAGCCTATTGGAATTACTTGTCAAAGGAAAAAAAAATATAGCTGATATAAAACTTGGAGAGTGCATTTTTGAGACTTTAAGAGGGAGAATAGTCCTCCTAAAGGTCCACAGAAAAGCTGTAGAGAGCAGAGAGAGTCCATGTTCCACCATGGATCAGAATTTGTCACAGCAAGGTGAGGCAGAAAGCATATATGTTCCAAGGCCAGTGTTTTTTATGGGATGGGAGAAAAAGCAGTTAGCAGGTAACATTAGTTGCCTTGGGAATAATAGTCAGTGAGCCTGGGACAGGAAGGACTGTAGGGACTAAGCTAAATCAACAAACTTGTCATTGGTCCTGGAAGAAGCTAAAACTCCTTTGTGGCATGGCTGAGATTCAAGTGCTCTGTAATCTCTATGGCATAGACATCTACGCACCACTGCGGACAGCAGATGGCTGCTGAATGGTGAAAGTAGATAACCGAGATTCTGCACGGAGCGAAACCAGAAGCCTCAAATTGTGATCACAAAAGTCAGTTCTTGAGATGAAATCAAACCAGCCGCTTGAGCAGACATGCCTCACACAGCATTGTACAAGAAGAGGAATCTTGTAAAAGGCCCCTGCCCCTGCTTCCACCCCACACGTTCACATTCAGCATAGAAGAGAATATCAAGGTTATGTGTTTCCTGAAATATGGTTGGCTGAATAAATGCACTTGTGGAGACCTCTTTGTAAAGCAATAGCAGAATGAGTAACAGTGCATCACTATCATGGGAAATAAAAAGAAAAGTAACCCAACTGCAATTCAGCCAAAATCATTCCAAACCCCAAAGGTTGGCCTTTTTTTTAATGTGTCTGACATTTTATGGCATCAATAATGCAAACAAAGAGGAAATCATATTTGCAGAACACTAATGCACGGATGTCTAAAGCGAAATACAATACTGATTACTTTTTAAATGAAGCCACCAGGTTGTGATGTGCTGTGGCAGTTAAATTGGTCCATCAAATTCCTTCCCTAGTCCAAAACAACAGGTTGACCTTCTCTGTAACCTTGGCCAGCCTTTTCAGCTGTATTCTGATTGGGAATGGTAAATGTTAGTTTGAAGCAATCTTCCTTATGGGCCTGCTTTCAGAAATGCCAAGGGCATTGAAGATGAGGGGAACTACAGGCATGTCACCTCTTCATAGACTATCTAAGGCCTTTCATAAACAAAACAATAAACCTMCTGCTAGGAGTTGTTGATGAGAGCAGAGGTAGGCTCTGAAAGTGATTTCTGCAAGTACTATTGAGATTTTGCTTCTAAGGTTGGTGACTAACCTGTTCAGCACCTGATAGTCTGTCTCTTGCCTAGAACTTTCTGCAGATGACTGTAGAGGAATGTCCAACTTTGAAGAATCCCATGAATAAGAAGATTTGACAAAAAAAGAAAAAAGAAAAAGAAAAAAAGAAAATAGTTTCCTTCCCTCTATCTTCCAGTATTTCAGATGCTGATATTTTATCACACAGAAGTGCATCTCAGAGATGCATCTGGGACACACAGACAAGATGGTCTCTACACACACAAAGAGAGAAGCTGTTGTTCTGCCTGGGGACTGTTACTGCTCAGCCCACTGTTACAGAGAAAGGCAGAGGGGTTTTGCCCTGGCCTGCGCTTCCAACTTAACAGCTGGAGCAACATGTTCAGAAGTCAGGAGACTTCTTATGCAATGTCCTCTGACTTGCACTGAATGAACTGTGTGAACTGCTTTAATTCATGCAGTTTTGGTTCAGTAGATAGAGTTAATTGTGCATCTGTAGGCTGGCAGGTAGGASTGAATGCAGTCTTCTCACATCAGCTGGGAGTTTGTCTATCATTCAGTCCTGGATCAGGTATGATCAGTGCCCTCACTTGGGGATTGCATGCTTTGGAGTTAGTAAGTGCAAACAGCTAATTACCACTGGTTAACTAGTGCCTTTTAATTGAGCCTGTGTTGCTGGGTGGAGACATGAAGGGAGCTTTTTGTTACCAGCAAAGATTCTGTCATCCTAGTGATTTAAACTTCTTAAGGGAGTTAAAAAAAAATACAAGCTGGAGATACTGGCACTTGGCAGGGTAGAAAATCATTTTCAGCAGAACTGGCCTGGATGAGGTTAGAGTCACACTCTGCTGAGGTCAAAAATGATAGCGGCTGCTCCCCGACCCTTTCGCCCATGCAGAAGGGTGGGACACTACGGGCTTCRGCTGGGATTTACAGGAGATACCCCACATGCATTACAATGAGCTTTGCTGTAAAATTCACTGCACAGAGGTTAATCTAGATGTCAACATTGCCTGACAGCAGTGAAATTACTCCGGGAGGGTGCTCCTTCTGAAGTCTTAATATAACAGTCAATTCCATCCTGCCTGCAGGAAATGAAAGTTTTCTGCTTTGTGTGCGGAATCGTTCGGCGCCAATTTTCTCACTGTTTGAAGTCTAAAATGTTTGTGGTCTTGGGATTCACCTCACATTAAGACTTTCACTTCATTTAAAAACTCTGCTAGTCAAGTCCTGAAAACTGCAAGGAAAGGAGCCACAGAGGGAGAAAAAGAAGAGTGTGGAGGGAGACATCTTATCTCACCTACCACATCAAAATCAAACAGTTTCACCAGCCCTTTGCACTCTGAAGGCAGTGAATGCAGCAGCTCAGCTATCTAAATATCAAGCAACAAAGACTGGGGCGGCTGGAAACCAGCAGAGAGTGAGGAAAAGTGTGCAGGAAAATATTCAGACTTTCCAGAGCTATGATTTTCTTTAGAGGTATTTGAGTCCTTCCCTGCTGGGGTCTTGTCCTAAGAAGCCRGTAGTCCAGCAGTTAAACACCCCCTCAGAACAACTACTCAAGCTTTTAGTTGTAGAATCAGCTGCTTGTGGGGTGGGARACTGTTTCCCATAGAGAACTCCTGGCAGCATGAGGAAGAGATGGTTAGATTTGTTGTGCCTCCYTTCTTCTGTGAGAGATGCTAAAATGGAAGGGTTACCGGAAGAGAAGAGGAAAGGTGGCCATTCTTACAGTTGGAAAAAAACTGGTGGACTGGGAGTGTGAGAAATTAAAGACACCARTATGAAATCAACCCATCAGCTCAGCCCAGCCCCGGAAGAAAGCTATGAGATTGTTTTCTTCTTTCTCTTTGGTCTCTCATCCCTTTCTTCAGTTCAGCTTTTCAACACTGCAAGCAATGAGACTTTATCACTTCTCTCAGGGAACTGTTTCATTGCTTAGTAGTGTACTGGAAGAGAATAAGGGACACAGAAAAGATTGAATGCTCCTGTGTTCCTCTTGGAACAGTGACTGACATCTCTACCTGTGCCGTTCATGACACTGCCAATCAGAATGGATGTTTTGAAAATATCAGTATGCTCTGGGCTTGAAACTCAATATCCCTACTTGGAGGAAGAGTGGTAAAGATGGGCCCATCTTTTGGGATCTAGCAGCTAATTGAAGAAACAGTAAATGCATAGAGGTATAAGAGATTGGAGAGGATGGGGAGTGGAGTGGCACCTTAGAGCTAAGAAAGTTTTTTCACTTCTGGAAAGCAGTGCTGAACAGGGGAATGTTTCTCCATGCAGTTCTTGGTATTCCTTTGGAAACAAGCAGTTCACTTATCCCAAGGCTGTGACCTTGATCAGAAAGCCACCATGTTTGAATGGTGRACAAGCATTTTGGGATGTGTCAAAGCATGCCCATACCTGCTAATTCTCATTGCAGAGAAGCTGTGTTGATGCCCCAGGCCTTCCAGTTATCAGAGGAGCCACTACAGCATGACATCGCAGACAGGTTCCYATTTATTCAGCTTGCTTATGCTCACTGTTGTCCTGCAACAGGACAACAGAGCTACAACTGTTTATGAAAGTATGGGAATGAGCCATGACTGTAGTTGTTCAGCTGATTCCTGGACAAGTCAAGAAACAAAGATGGGCATATCATATGACAAAAATTCAGCTACTTGCTTTGCCTCTTCATTTACCATTAAGAGTCATAACTGGGCAAAAGACATAGATGTTCCCTCGTGTTGGGGTGAATTAACAGCCTTAACAGAATTGCCTAAAATCACAATGCTGAACAAAACATGCTCTCCACACAGACTGTCACACAAACAGCTGACAGGCAAGTGCTCAGAACTATTTCTAGTTTCTTGAGCTTGCAAGGACCCAAGTCTGCAGTTTTTAAGCCATATTCTGAACTCAGGGAAACCCATACACTCAAATTTGGGGAAATAAGAGCCTTTCACATGAAAGAAATCAGTTCAGTTAGCATTATGCTCTTACATTTGTGGCCCTGAAAAACCTAGCTTTTCTGAGGCCTTGTTTTACTTGTATTTCTTGCAGAAGCAAAACAACTAAGGAGAGCAAACCCTGACTATTTTTTTTTTCCTGCAGGGATAAATGGTCTCTTGCTTTTATGGGTTTCTTTCTCCTTTTTTTAAAAAACAATATTTGCCCAGTGTTACAGCTAGCTTTTCCTGGAGCTCTGGTATGTTGCTATCCACCCTGCCATTTAAAATTCTACATCACACTCCCTAAACCAGTTTTGATTTCCCAAGCAAAGATACTCACTTGCCTTCTAAAATCATCCTTTCCCTTTCTTTGGCTTTTTTATTTCCCCATATATTTTCTCACCTTGTTCCACTCACTCCTGGGGGCAAGCAGACAGCACATAGCTAATGATGTCTCTCAAGCAAGCAGTGTCTCTAGAGGCATTCCAGATTTTTCACATTTGTCTGTACAGCACATGCTTCCAGAACTAACTGTCTGCAAATTCAGCACCTAGTGGGACCAGGCACAGGCCTGAAATGAGGCAATCCAGTATCTTTTCCACTCCCCAAAGGAATACATTGAGGAACATTTTGAAAAGACCAAATGGAAAGCTTGGTGGAAGACAGAGTGAACTTTCAGTCTGGCAGATCATTGCATGTCTTCCCTCAGCTACATCTCAGCTTTCATCCTGCAACCTGTCAGACTGATATGGAAAAAAACAGTAGATTAGAAAAGACAGATCACTGATGAGTCCCTAAGGCTAAAGCCATATCGACTGCCCACAGTTTAGGGTCCTAGCATGCAATTTCCAGCTGTACCATGCACCAAAAGAGCACCTTCATCTCCCCAAACCCATCATTTCAGTGACAACCTCCTAGTCAGCGAGTTGGTGTTTGCACTTTCAGTGCAAGGGAGCAGCATGCTGCTAGGATAGTGCCRATCCCACGGTGCCTAAACTGGCACTCCTTCCAGCTCCTTGTTAACAGGCTCCTTGAGAAAGATGCTGCTGGAGGAGCTTGGTGGTTAGACCGCCTTCCTGGGAATTAGGCCTGGCTTACCCCTGAGTTGTGTGTGACCTCCTGCTGTTCCCAGGCAATGGGAATAGTTCTTAGCAGAATCATAGCAATGAGAAGTATCTCTCCCGGAGGCGGAGAAGGAGCATAAGCTCATTCCTCTTGTCATCTGAGAGCACTCTGCACTCAGATATATGGTGCTCTGAGAGGGTTTCCCCCAAAAGCTTCTCTTCCTCCTCCCCCTGCATGCAGTGGGGTACCAGAGCCCCTCTTCCTACAGGGAAGAGCACCACCACCCATGTTGCTGTGCAGCTCCACTTCTGGTCCAGGGACAATGCTTCTGGAAATGAGGTCTCAGAAAGTTCACTGGTAACTGAGTACAGCTGCTCTCCCTGGTCCCCTCCAAAAACTCTCATGCCAAAAAAGACATGTAGCAATTTCCATCGTCTCTTCAAATACAAAACAACACATCCCCCMAAAMAAAYCTCCATCTAGCACCAACAGTCMACGGGGCAGCAGTGGCAGGGGAGGCATCACGCAGCAGCACAGTAGCTTATCTTGCTTTTCTGAGCAATTGTTCACAATTAGCTTTGACAAAAGAACCTTTTTCCAAGGCAGCCATTGCACTTGGTGGGACTAACAGTAAGGCAGCCAGACAGCCTAGACCTTGGCCTAAGGAGTAACATGTCTTCTGGGGCCCATTTTCTTGCCTCTCATGAAGCCACTTATTCCTAACCACATGACACTGAGGCCTGGGGTCATGCTCTACTCCTGAGCTCACTTTGCTGTTGTGACCATACAAAGAACKGGCAAAAGGGACAGGGAGGTGATGYTGGAGAGGAGGGRAAGGRAGAGGGAGAGAAAGGAGGCTGTAGCTGATGTATAGCATGGTTATATGGGGACTACTACTGACTATGGGAACACAGTGCCTGTTAGTAATTTCATAGTATAAGACCTGTGAAACTGTCGGAAAGAGAAATGAGAGCTAGAGAGAGGGGCGGACAAAACAGTGAGCTGCACAATCTGGCACCGTGTCAGAGCCACATGAGCAGGAAGCTGTTGGGGTGAGAGATGGGTCGCCCCAGGGAATGTTTTTCTCTTGAAGGCACAGGGCTATTAATAACCATTGCTTGCTCTCCCGTTGTATGACAGCTTCAGTCCTTTTAGCCAAAACAACCTGCATGCAAAGYGAGCCCTGCCAGGGCCAGCAGCCTTATCACCTATCTATCTTTTTCATTTCCAAAGATGAGACTGAGTAATCAGATGAGGGGAAAACAGGAGACATCCTGTCCCAAAGCAGCAAAACACTGGTCAGGGTGGCAAGTAGCTTGTGTCTGTATGCAGTTCCTGCCCCTTGTCCTGCTCTATACCTCTGTAGGCTGCTGAGGCCTCATCAGCGACAGTCCTTCCAGCCTCCATTGGCATGAGTCTGTTCCCTATCTATATCTCAGACGTCTCAGACAGCAGGGAAAAGGCTGCCTCTTTGATCTCATGCAGTTACCACCACCCATCATCTTCCACCACAAGCTTACACCCCTTATCACACAAGCACAGACTAACACCATGGCTGCTGCTCTTACCACAAACCTCCTTACAACAGTGCTCCCTGCCTTGTCTGAAACTATAAAGCAAGTCATGCCAGATCTGGAGTGGGGGACGGGAGGAGGTAGATACTGGCAAGAGATGGGGTTCAGGGGAGTATGCAGAAAGCTTCCTTTTCAGCAGACAGCCATGACCAGGCTTTGGTCAGACTCATTCATCTCCTCTCACGCCAAGCCCCTGAACACTGCTGAGGCTGTGGGGAAGGAGCTAAGATCCCTTTTCTCTCTCCTCTTCCCCCATATGCATTCCCTTCCTGACAAACGCCACATCTGAGCAGGCTATTTTTGTGCTGATGGTTGTCGCCTTCTCAAAATTGCCTTGACAATGCCTGTGGCGCCCACTCTCCACTCGCGCTTTCCTCCCAGGAGCAGCTGCCAAGCTGAGGTCCTCCTCCCCCTCCCACCCCTCCTTCCGTGTCCTCCATCAGCTGGAGGAAGAAACAGACCAGAAATGTTTCATTTTCTGGGTCCGCCCCAGACAGATGGGATTCAGCATCACATTTAGCCTTTCACCAATTTGGGATTATTTCTGACTTGAGAGAGGTGAGCTGCATGGAGGACACTTCTGCTGAGCTCTTGCTGTCCCCACTACCTGCTGTTTCTGCCTGTCAGGCCGTTCTCCTCATTGAGATGCAAGGCTGGCCGCTGTGGCCATCCGCTGAGCCGTCTGCTCCTGGAGGCACCTTCCCCTCCCTCCCCGCTCCTCCTGGGGCTGCCTGTGGAGCTATTCAGCCTCTGCATTTCACAACAGCTCAAAGGCAGATGCATCAATCCTTTCAGGGGCTGGGGACGTGAGGAGAATAGCAACTGGGCTGCAGGCAGGTGCTGGTAGGTTCCTGGACATCTCACAAGCCTTGTCCCCCTCCCTATCTCCTGCTGGCATGTGCCTGAGCATGGGGCAGGAATGGGGAAAGGAAGAGAAAGGGGAGGAAGTTCACTGGGTTGTAATAACCCCATAGACCTGCCCAGACAGGGTACAAGGAAACTCCCAGCTGGTCTGCAAACTGCAGCCTTTCCCCCATGCTAGGAGGAGGTGATGCCACCCTCTCCACTGAGGGCTTACACCACGGATGAATTTGGTGTGGRCAGGTGAGGGAGGGGGAATAACCCCATGGCCTCTAGCAAAAATGAAGTGTGAGGAGAAAAGAGAGGGTGGGGGATGAGGAGGTTGTTCCTTCCAAAGTCACCATCTCTGCTGGGCAAATGACACTCCTGTTTTGTACGCTAGAATGGGTTGAGGATGATTCAGGAATGGGTCTCCAGGACCCCTCCTTGACTCTCGCACAGCCACTTCGGTCCCACTGCTCTCCTACCCCTGGCAGTGGTCAGCACGGGGCAGGAGGGAGGTCTGGGTCTGGCCGACTCGCTGTCTGCGGGAGGGCAGCTGGGTCCCGGTGTGTGTTTTACCCGTAGGTGCCACAATCCTTTGACTGTGTGTTCAAAAGCCTTGAGTCTATACATTTAAGAACCAGCAAATTAGAAAAATTGTCCTGAAATGTCAAAGGGGAGAAGAAGGCAGGAAGGTGGTGGAGSAGGGATTGGGAGGTAGAGAGGGAAGGGGGAAAAGTGGTTGTAAAAGAGAGTTCATCCAGTGACACTGGCCTGGCTTGGTGCCCATCACCTGTGGGCAGGAAAGGAGGGAGCGAGGGAAGGAAGGAAACAGAGGACTAGTTTCACACATTCAGTGCATATCATACAACCAGGGCAGGGCTTTCCTCCCAGGGCTCGTACCTGGGACAGCATCACTGCCTCAGCCCATCTAGAGCCCTGCCCAACAGCCTGGACTGTAGCCTCACAGCAGGGTTACAATTCTCTGCTTAGTTGCTGGGGGGAAGATTCCTTCTCTTTTCTTGTTTTCTTTTTTCTTTTTTTTTTTTTTTTT
>NW_028186401.1:5368130-5377052 GCF_003343005.1 Rhea americana
TTTTTTTGAGTCTTATAATTTCTGTAACAGCAGCTTCTTTCTGTATTGGTGTAGAAGTTATATATAGAGAGATATCTATAAATATATATATAAGCCAAACTGCCTTACAGGTCATTGTTTTGTGGGATTTTTGTTGGTTTGATTTTTGTTTTGTTTTGTTTTCAKTGTTGTATGTGTAGCAGGCACTTGAGTTTATATGAAGATGTTTGCTTGGGAGCTGAGGGGCTTGGGAGGGGGAGAGGGAAGGAAAGGCGGAAGGAAGGAGCAAGGACTCTTGACAAGTGGCCATGGCTAGCCAAGGATGTCCAGGTAGATTGGTGTGGCCTTGCCCAGAGCATGAAGGATCTTGTAGATCTCCTTGATGTTGAGCCGTTGCTGAGGTTCTCTCTGCCAGCAGCCCAACATGATGTCGTAAATCTCCTTGGGGCAGACTCGAGGCCTTTCCAAAACTCGGCCTTGGGTAATGCACTCAATGACCTGAAAGAGAGAAAAGCAACATCAAACACTAGTCTGGAAGTTCCTGGATGATGGCCCATCCCTGATTCTTTGTGCTGTTCCTGTACCATTTAGCGATTGGGAGTGCCGAGGAGCTGAGTCATCCTGTCTGTTGCCAGATATGGCTACAGATCTCACCTGTTTAGGAGAGGTGCAAGACTGCAGCTGGAGGTAAACTTTTCAGTTTAAAACCATCATTAATGGCACACAAAGACTTTCACCATTTGACACTTAGCTACCYTACTGCACCCGTGAAACTGGAGGTCATGAACAAATTATATGAAGTTCTAACTGGCGATATCAATTCTTCCTACTATAAAAAAAATGAAAGCCTCAAACCCAAAACAAACTAATATTTTGCACAGCTGAAATTATGCTTTCTCCCCTGAAAGTCGAGAGTCTTTTGTAGTACAAAACCCAGGAGAATTCTCCAGGGGRAAGTTCAGAACATCTCCTCCTACCTCCATCTCCAAAGGCAAATTTGCCTCACTTTGATGTAAGAAAGCAGCTGAAAGAATAACATTTCATCTCAGATCACATTTGTGATGGAGAATAAAAACTGCAGTGCTAACACCTTCCTCTGGCTGCTTATGAGAGAACTGGAGCTCCTGGACAGATCAAAATCCTCTTCAGAGGGATGCCATTGGAAAAGACTTCCCTAAGTGTCTGTTTGTGTTTTGCTCACCAGAGGAATGGATGCAAAAGGAACTGGGATATGATTTGTCAGAGAGCTGCTATCACTGTCTGGCACCCTTGGTTGGAGCTGATGAGTCCCAGCAGCTCAGAGTGTCAGTGACCTGACACACTCTGCAGATAAACACAGATCCCAAACAGTGTGTTGAGGGAAGCCACCCAGCGAGCAGTGCTTGGAATTTCTCATTTCTGAATAGTAATGGGTCTGCCACACATCTTAACAGATAGTAACTGCTTCACTGTTTGCATATAAATATGTAGGGAAGCGATTAGGACCTGCTGAAAGCWGGGAAAGGAGACTGCAGCCTGCAGAGAGGCCTGCATCCCCACAAAGCTATCAGTAGCAGTGACTTGGGGAAGGAGGTGAGTTATGGTYTCTGACAGATTTCCAGGATGTGCACAGGAGCCCATTGCGGGCCCTCTCCCTTCAGAGCGAAGGAAGGGCATAGACAGGAGCTAATGGCCTAGCTGAGGCTTTCAGATGAGAAGGTCTCTGATTCGCCTATCATCTGCTCAGGCAGGGTCTCTTCCAGCCTTGAGCAAACCTGCTAAAACCACTGTTGGGGCATGAGTCTAYGTGGACGCCATGAGAAAGGAGTGAGCATCCCAGCCTTGCTGTACTTAATGTCCACAAACAGTGATGATGGGACTTGGCAAGCCTGGTGCTTTCTCACAGTCCAGTTTTGGCAGCCTGGAGCCTGGTGCCGACCTGCACCTCCACGGGGCTTAATAGCTCCCGCTAGGCTCTGCAGCTGCAGCCAGGCTGCTGCTGAGATTTGCTCTAGCTTCTCACCATCCAGGAGCTGGTGGAAGAGTCAGACCCCTGCAGCCACCTCRGTGGTTCTGCCCACAGCTCCACAGCCATGGGCATATGAGCCAAATGAGAGCTAGTGCAGCTCCCTCTTGCCAGGGAAGCGTGGGCTACAGTGGGAACCCTCAACTCAGAAAGAAGTGCATGCAGCAACAGAGAATCAAAAGACAAGATCTCCCTAAGGATGGAAAGAAAACCAGTACAGCTGCATTTGAAACTCTGCGCAGATCTTCACTATCCCTCTTCCCCCAAGGTTTGGGGTGACTTCTGAGTCCCGCTGCCCCACAAAGGAAACTGAGGTAGAAAGCACGGAGGCAGCTGAGCTCTCTTAATTCAGCACACCTTTCACCTGCATACAAGCTGCATGTGCTCATTTGTGTGTGTTTGTATTTACCCTCCCAGGGMAATGCAAGAACAGCTCATTAGTGTGACAAATAACTTCTGTCGTTGTCTATTCCATTGTTTGTGTCTCCAAAATGTTTGCGTGTGCTACTTTGGAATATACAGTCAGGCCCCATTGAGCACACGAATGGGCAAGTATTAGAGATGTAAAGCAACACCTTGGATTTGCCGTCTCTGCAACTCACTTAATTAAGGGATCTGTGTCCAGAAAGCAGAAAATGCACATTTCTCGTTACAAAAGGTGAAATTGCTGAAATCCATTAGATACACAGTAGGATAAAAATGTGCAAGGTTCCCACAGACTGCTCTATCAATGCATCGTGTTCTTCTTCTATAATACTCCCTGCTATTCTGAGCAAAAACCTTCCAATGCATTTCTGCTGATGTACCTCAAACCTCAGCTCTGGTACTGTGCTAATCCCAGCCATTCTCCCCGGAAATTTTTTACAGTGTAAAAAAAGGCTGCAACTTCTGCTATTCAAAGAAATAATAAGGACCAGCCAGTCCCTTGAGTCCTGTTCTCAATGAACATGGAGAGATCATCTAATAAATATCCCTATGGCAAAAAGTCCCACAGAACTGTGCCACATGCCATATAACATGCCTCAAACACGGTCTCACAAACTGAAGACTGCAGTAATATATCAAGAGCCTCAGCTACAAAGCAAAGAGGAAGAGAACAGGGGAAATAGAGGGTATCACAGAACTTAGAGCCCAGCAATAATTTGGGTATCCCCAGTTCTGGCAGCATCCAGGGGTTTATCAGACAAGGTTGTTATGGAGGTGCATTAGGAATTTAGAAGACAGTGACTGAGGATGAACCATTACATGGCTTTGGCAGAGCCATTTGATTCCTGCATGCCTCAGTTTCCCTACTTCTTAAATGGAGATAATGATGCTTCTCCCACAATGAAGTGATTTTTTCTCCCTGCCTGAAAAAGGATGTAGTGAGAAAATATTGCAGGTGCCAGGACGAAGACCATCAGCATACAAATTGCTTTGTAAGTAGTCTGGAAATGAGTGATGGGAAAAAGAAGTTTCCAGCTGAGGGGAGTCTCAGCACTGCCGTACCTCGGTGTTTGAGAGCTGAAACCAGGGCTGCTTCCCATAAGTGAAGATCTCCCAGAGGATCACCCCGAAGCTCCAGACATCACTCTCTGTAGTGAACTTCCTGTACATGATGCTCTCTGGAGGCATCCAGCGGATAGGCAGCATAGTGTGTCCTCCAACCTGCRTGAGAGCAAAGGCAGGAGAAAATCTGAGTTATCCGAGTTCCAGGGAAGGAAATAGCCCTGATGTGATGTGGGCAAACTCAGGGCCACCCTGCAAGCTACCTCTGGAAGGAGGTGTTCAGAAAGGCTGTTCTGGCTACTGCCTCCCCGGGCACCCACCTAGTTAACATGATGGATTGKGAGTGTCATGTATAAATGATATCCTCTCCTCCCAAAATGGGCTTATAAAGAAATCATATGACAAAATGCCAAGAACACACTCAGACCATACAGGCTGATGAACCAGCAGGCAACACAAGAAACAGAGCATTCAACAAAATACTGCTCCGAGTYTTATTGGAGCTCAGTGCAGTGAGGCACCCACCAGAAATACAGAGTGAGGTTCGTCCCTCTTGAGTAACGCTTACTGAAAGACATGAGCTGGCATCTGTGCATCACCTAATTGCATGAAAGATTTTGTAAAACTGCTACAGGCCTTTTCAAAGAATACTTGGAATACGTAAATAACTGCAGGACCGCACTGCAAAAGGGTGGTCTGCTTGTAAAGAAGAGGCTTTTAAACACAGGAATATGCCATTTAATAGAGGAAGGAAAGCTGGCCCYCTTTGGAGAGTGTGGAAAGGGAAGAGCCCATAAGCAAAGACCAGTTGGGGTTCACTAAGTGAGGGAAAACCCCTTTCTTCATCAGGGTCCAACCATCTCCGGGGCATGTGAATCCAGCAGGTGGGTGCATGCAAACCATTTGAAAGCAGATGGATTTACCTTCATATTCACTAGAGATTTCTAAACAAGTGTCTCTGAGCAGGACAAATTTTTCTCTGTTCTATCCTTCTGCAGGAGAAACACCATCTGTGGGGGAACAGCTAATAAGAACAGGCGGTGCCGGAAGCAGTATGGCTGCAAGTCTCCAGCATTTGCTTCTGCTGAGGGCAAAGTGTCTGAGGTTCTACTGGTGATGAGAGGGCACGTTTGTGGCACTGCTTGGAAGACTGCTTGTCTCATTACGGACATGAAAAAAGCAAGTGCTGATGCCTTTGTAGCACTGCAACAGAGCCAAATGGACAGAAATCTTTCTGGTCCTGTGAAAAATTAGGAGGAGAAGATATCTGGTGTCTAGGTTTCCTGCACATGTGTGACTATTCAAAATAATGAAGTCATTGTGCTTGTTTGGATGAAAATGTTTCTTGTACACACAAAAGCTCTCTTCCAAGCACCCAGCTTTCCCAAGCTCCCACAGGTTTCTCTATTTAATTAAAGCAGAACTAGTGCAGGGAATGGTCAGTACCGAGGCAAACTGCAGTGGCGGGCAGCAACCAAGACAGTGTTGAGAGGTATATTGGACTGGGTTGTGAAATGGGCACAATGCTTAGCAGGCTCACTGCACAGCCTGTGGGACTCGGACCTCTCTGGGGTTTGAATTCAGACCCGGGCTTGCAACATCATATGCAGTTCTGCAGACTGGCTCTGCTTCTAATACTAAAACAGCCTCACTTTAAGGAGTTGAGGGGGAGGAAAGAAAAGGAAAAAATAAAAGAAAAAATTTCCAGAGCATTTTTCATTCCTAAGTGCAGGGATGCTCAGTATTGAGATGCCTGAAGATAAAAAGTTCATTGCAGCTCTAGGCCTCCTGTTCAGAGATGCCTGGCTAGCATGTTCTCAACTTGCTGCTCCGAACTGGAAATGGAAYGAACTGGAATGGAAATATTCCTTCCTTTGTTTGTTCCTTTTAAACCCTGGCTACAATTTTAKTTCATTCCTGCATTTCCAGCTTTTATGACTTGCTTTCCCTTCTTGAGAAGGGCTTCAAGGAAATGTTATTGACAGAACATGACATACATCAAAGTTGACTGTTGCAAAAAATGTTTTGTGCTAATGCTTATTTTGTTTCCCTTTGAGAAGCACTAACCCTTCCACTTTCCAGCAATCTCAGAATGATTACTTATTGCAAAAGCTCTCTAAATTTGCAATATCCTGAATCTTGCAGGATCATCAGAAATTACAGGTAGTATAACATATTGAGGACATTTAACTCCCTTTTGAACTAGTCTTACAGGAGTTCAGAATCTATGAGCCTGATCCTCAGCTTGCTAGAACTGCTGTAGTGCTTGAATGGGAGTACCCTGACTTACATCACTTGAGAATCTGGCCCCCAAAGCACAGCAGAGAAACCAGTAGATCTAATTCATTTCTAATAAACCAAAATACAGTCCAGGTCTTTTTGGTCTCTTTTAGACACATTCTGGTGAAGAATTGCCAGTGAAGTGTCAATGGTTGTCCTGAGGATGTAATGACACAATCTTGGCTTAGCTCACATGGTGGCATCCAGCAATTGCCAAGCACTCATGTCAGCCTTATGCCATGTAGGATATGTTTTTTTTTTTTTTTTTTTTTACTAAAAATAAATCCAGTAATAATTAATAATCAAATTTAGCTTAAGGAAAAAACATGCCAAGCAATCTCCAAAACTGTATGGCTCCCCAAATATGCCTCAGTTAGGTTCATAGATAAGAGCTTGCGAGGTGTTCTGTGCACTGCAAATAGGGTGACACATTTCTGAGAAAAAAATGCTAAAAGTCATGCACCTACTAGCTAACTGTAAACAGAAAAGGCATACATTAAACTACACTATAAAACCGCTCCAATGTCTAGCTTAGTACATAAGGTTGACTATTACACTTTAAAGCATTGCCTTTGACTGAACCCTTATTGCACCACTCACAGGCCAGTTTTAGGATTAAAATTCCCATTTCACAGATGCAGGAAGGCAGAGAAAGGCTCTGCTCTAAGATTGTAGAGTAAGTGAGCACTAAGATGGGACTTGCCAATCTTCACTTGGCTGCACTCTATTATTTGCTGATGTAGCAAAATGATTTTGAGCTTTGCACAGATGGATTAACCTGCTGATGCCATAGGAAGCAGAGGGTGCCCAAAGTGACAGCAGTTCCTTCCATACCATGTATTTGCTGTGATCTGTGTTGTGTCGATGCAGATTTAGATGTGATTCCCAAAGCTGCATATTCACTTACAGGACCTGTCATTGCCAAAGGCATGAGCACAAAATGATRCAATTAAACTAGGCAAAAAATCCAGGATTCTGTGTTTCCCCTTTGCAGGGCTAGTTTGTCCTTGGCTCTAGAAGGCAACATTATTGTGTTTTTGGAGCAAGGCTGAAAATTTGCTTCAGTCAATCCTCTTTTTGCAGAGCTGGGCCTGTCAGGCTCTGAAATAAGCAACCATGTAGAGTGGATGCTTGTCAGTAGCATGCTGCTTCTGTGTCTTTTCTGAAAGATTCAAGTCATCTTCCACCCCACCTTCCCTTTCCCCTTGGGAGTCAGGGATGGGGAGAGCCCAGACACCATTCAGCTCATATTCAAAAGTAAGGATAAACTGTCCTCAAATAGTGGCACTCCACCATCTTCCTTGGAGATGCTCCATAACCTGGCTGAGAGTTTTGCTCTTAAGACATGTAGCCTAAATTATCTTCTGTTTCTCCACTTAAATCCTATGATGCTGCCATGGGAGAGATTCRTAAGAGGCCAGCATTAATGACCATTAGGGGGAGAGATAATTAGTTAATGCTAGTACAGCACTTTGAAGATGTAAAGCTATACAAATGCTATGTACAAGCAGTATTATAAGACTCTAGGTTTGTTTGCTAGGAAGGAAAATTCATATCTTAGGAAACAATTCTCCTTGTCCTAGCTTTCTGAACGATATCTAGCTGGTTAGGAAGGAAGAAGATGACACTCCCTGATGAGTTTGTCAGTACAGCGACTAGTAGGGGAGTGGCAGTGCTCCAGCAAAGGCAGTGTGATGCATCAGCAGTTTGGGCCATTCTCAGTGAGACCTTGGAAATCAAAACCAGACCAAGGCTGAAAAGCCCCCATGAGAATTTTGGACTTGTGAGAATCCAGATCCTAACATGCTAAAGGTAGGGCTTGGTGGCCACCCTTGCTTTCCCTCTCCAGGCCACAAGGTAACTCCAGAGCTGTACCCTAAAAGCACCGTTCGGGGTTGGAGGACTAAGTCATCCTTTCTGTGCTCACTGCTGAAGGTTGCTTCATGGTATTAARTGACAGCTAAGAATGGAATTTTGTCTCTGGTATATGCTAAGAAGCTGATGCTTTATTTTCCTTCCTTGTGCAATTTTCTTCTCAAMTTTGAAATAAAAGAGTTAGTGCTTTGCTTTTCTTGGCCATTTGGCATTTCCTTTGCATGATCTTTAACAGCTTTCTTACAGCTACTGGCATACTTTGAGGAGGTTCCGCTCCTGTTGCTGCCTTGGGAAAGTCACAAGCAGTAGGTGTCTTCGTATGTGTGGCATTAGCTGAACTTCGCTTTTGCACAAAGTTTAGATGTTTGAGTTTTATACAGAATCATGTAGCAGTGTTAGAGACCTTGGCACCATTTCTTTCCAGAAGAATACACTCAACAAACCAGCTCTTTTTAGATCTGAAGATAAGACACACATTCCTGAATTGCTGTTTTTGTTCCTGCTGCTGTGTGTACAGATGACCTGGGCTCTTAATTGCAGACCTGGCTACCAGCCCAGGCTGGGCTGCACCAGAACATATCTCCTTTAGACCTTAGCTGGATGATCCCTCAAAAATACTTAGCTCTGAACCTTCTCCCAGCAGCCAGATGTATATCCCCATCAGGATACATTAATTCCTGCTGTGGGCAGCGTATGTTATTCAGCAGATCTGGATTGTTTTGTATGAGTAAAAGCCACAGGTGGCTGGGTCACCTGAGAGGAAATGAGGACAAAAAAAAAGCAATGCAACTGAGAAACACGAAAAGCTTCTTTGTTTGGCAAAGCTGAACTCCTGGAGAAAAACAAACACAACTGCTGTAGATTGTGCTCTTGTAAGTTAAAGTTTATCAAATCTGGTTGGGGGGGGTGAGAGAGTAACTTCTCAGGGACAAGGCAAAGGCTGTATGCAGTCCTTGCTGGAGAACTAGGATGAGATACTATTTCCTTGCCATCCATGCTGGACCCAGCAGACTTAAGACACCTTTTCCTCTCAGATGTGACAGGTTTTTGCCTGTGTGAGTCTGACAGATTCCTGGGCACCTTTTGTGAAGTAGAAGGATTAACCCTGACATGCCAGTCAGATTTGGGCTTTATTAAACATTAGCTATAGATTCTGTCCTGCACTTCCTAGTCATAACTGTTACCTCAATAAGCTCTTAAGTACCCAAGGAGTTTACTTCAGCAGTAGCTGTGTTTAAGTGCCTGTTGTGGCTGGATGTGATTTTCCTGAATACTATCTATTAGAATCATAGGAT